>NC_135180.1:12724793-12994793 GCF_041146795.1 Maylandia zebra
CAGAAAACAACCAGTTGGCAACCAGTTGAACCGAGTTTCCTATTGCAAAGAGATGAGCTGCCATTGGACAGACTAACTCCAATTGATGTGTTGCCAGTCTCTCTTAATTTATAATTTAGATATGCTGTAGTTATCTGAGTGACTGCAGTCACTCCTGGATGGACTGTGATTGGCTGCAGAAGAGTTCTCTCCTAGAGGTTGTGGCTGTTCATTGGTTTCCAGGTGTCTGAAAGGTGCAGTCACTTCCTGTTTCTTGTGCACTCTTTAGTGTCAGTGGATGACGCTAAAGAGTGAAGTAAGGGCATTATTAATTATGATTTCAATACAACAATAGTCACCCATTTTTACTTTTTTCCTTACCGTGAGCTTTCCTCACTCACTGCTCCTTATTATATTTAACTCCTCTTATATCTCGGCGCGAGTCGACACTCCTTGTTAAGGTCCTGAAACAAAACTTTAGCTTCTTTCTGTAATTTTGCCATCTCAACAACGCCACAAACGTGTGCACCCGCTTGTAAGCCGTGCTGCAGATTGTTGCTGTGCCTGCGTGCTCTTCATTGAAGTTTTAAATGTTGATTTGAGTCCCTTTTGGACGATGTTTAATTCATAGTTCATTCTGATTTTAATTCAAAGGAACACTTCCTCCTGTTCGTGTCTCTACCCTCGTTAGATGAAGATGAAAGGATGAAGACTGAAGGTACGTGTCCTTGAGCTCACATCAAGCACAGTTACAGCTGAGACTGCGATCCACAGAGTAATAAATATCAGGTCAGTGTGATATGGATATTTAATATCTGACTTGTTAAAACTGACCAAACCTTCTAGGTAATGGATAATATTTTAAATACAAACTGACTTTCTTTCCTTTACTGAAGTGAGGCAGATGGGCCTTTTTCCCCCAGACAGCAGCACTGAAAATATTGACGTGAACTTGGACGAGCAACAGCTGGACTTTATCCTTAAAAATATCTCTCAAACAACACAGAGAGGTAACTGGAGATGGACTTTCAGTACCTGTATACAAACCTCCAACAGATGTATGTATGACACAGTAATTTTGAATGGTGAAAACACCTTTAAGCATTCCCTCTGTGCTACATTAGAGGTTCTTAAACAATAAGAAACCCTCTGCAAAATGGCTTTTCATCTCTCAGTCTGCCTGCTTTCATTAAACCGGCTGGAAAACCTCAGCCCCTCAATCTCTTCCTCTGCCACTTGACACTGAAATCCTCATTTTAGACAAAAAGTCACCATCAAACTTGCCTCAGAGGTCGCCGCGCGGGCCGTGATATCAGCATGCGCGCGCGGTCGCGTTGTGTGGTTTTTGTGCGTGTACTGGGCGTCTGATTGGAGTCCGGTTGCGAGGACTGGTGAGCTGTGTGAACTTTGGTGCTCTCTGACTGCCGCATTTTCATGGAAAGCATCTCTTTGGGGGCCTGCAGGTTTTCAATGCGCTCATTTACACATCAAAACAGCACAGGAAAGGGATAGTGCTCAAGGGGGGTGAGGGGCTGCAGAAGGGAGGGAGGGCAGGGTAATGAAGGATGCTTTATTTTCTCTTTTTACCCTCAGGGTTGGGCAGGGGTTTTAAGTCTATGAGGGAGGCGTACTGATGCCATAATGATCGCCTTTAATCAGACCCATGACCAGATGGAGGGATTTCTCCTCAGCAGACAAAAACACAGTGTCAGCAGCTAAAGCGGGATAACCGCTGAGGTGTTTTTACGCCTTTTAGTCGAAAACAAATTGTACAAATCCCGGATAAACAGAATCAATAAATACTCTGTAAAGCTCTCAGCGCACACAATGAAATTTCCCTGAGAAACCTATAAGGGAAAAGTGTTGCCTTTTCTGGGAGTAGCCTCACTCTTGGCCCAGACAAACTTGGTGCTCAGTGCGACTGACTCTGACACTATTTAACCTCCTGAGCCAGAGGAGAAGAAAAACAGTGCCGAGCCTCAGCCAAACTAAATCTTTCGAGCGAGACCGGGCTTACTTACTCCTGAAATTGGACATTACTGGAGATGGGGTGGGGTCTTCTTCAAAACAAGCCTGCTGCTGATTGGCTGGCGCTCCTCCAGCCCCGCAGACCTCAGGTGTGTGCGCGTTTGTATGCGTGTGTGAAGGCAAGGTGTTCCCGGCAGCCACATATCTGGCGCCAAAAGAACCACAGCTCAAACAAACTGTTTTTGGAATGAACCTTTCTTTCGTTCGTGCCTCTATCTGAAGCGCTGTGCTGTGTGATTCCTTTCCTCTGTGAAAGAAAAGAGCTAAAAATAGCTCTCAGTGACCTGGAAATGCAGCGATAGACTTCATACTTGTGGAAAAGAAACACATTAAAGACATCCTGTCGCTGTTGCTGGCCCCACTTTTTTATTTTAAAAAAGAGGCTTTTTATTCAGCACTACATGGAAAAATATATTTAAAAAAAGCTCAAGAGGGGCTTAACCCTCTGCAGCTCCTATCTAATCAGAGCAGCTCAGCGCAGGTGGGACAAGCTGGTTTGTGTCTCACACGGCAAGTGTTTGGCCTCTCTGGGTCATGTCACTGGAGTGTGAACCGGGGAGGAAGCACGCGCCCCCGATCAGTCGCTCGTGAACTGGAACATGTGGCCTAAAAACACCACCAGCCGAGCCTCGGGCCGCGAGGGCTCTCCAAGCAAAACAGCTCTTTTTAATAGTTAAATGTGATCCACACAGTGTCAGAGTCCAGGACTCGCAGCGCTCGCCTGCCAAAACCGTGGACAACATCTACAATGGCTGAGCAATGAAAACAAAAGAGGGGAGGATATTGGTAGTTAACCCACATCTTCTTCCAACGAAGGAAGGAATAAGTAATTTAAGTTAACTCATGCGTTGCACAAATCCACGACAACACCACCACGCCAAGTGGAAATGTGGTTAATTTACTGCAGAGACACAACTTGCCTTTGATTTTAAAAATGCTGTGCGTGTCATAACTGAACAGTGGAACAAGCTGTATTACATCCTTAATGACTCGGCTGAAATTCAAGCGGTGGAGAAAAAAAATGCAAACGACACAACTTTTAGATGTGCGGAGATGGTCAGCGAGCTCACCCCTGCTTCACCCAGCTCACATCCCGGTAACGTTCCTGGTCATCCCACTTTTACCAAACTATCACTCCCACAAGCTGCTCCTGCTGCTGCTGGTGATTGTGGTGACACAGCACACAATTACACACAAACATAATAAACTCCACCGCTGTCAAACACTAATTTCCACACAACTCGCTGTGTGTGTGTGTGTGTGTGTGTGTGTGTGTGTGTGTGTGTGTGTGTGTGTGTGTGTGTGTGTGTGTGTGTGTGTGTGGTTGCAGTTTACGTTTGCGCTTACACTGTTAAAGTCCAGTAATGTAAAAGCTATTTATTTTCACTTTTTTATGGACCGTGTGAGGAGATGGTAGCGCTCATGCACAGTTAAAATCAGGTTTATTACTGAAAAGTTAGCTGCAGAGGACCAACTTAGAGTATTTGTTCAATGAAAAATAATGCTATGCATACCTTCTCTCTGAATCAGCCAGTGATCATTTATACCTCGTGTCAGTTTCTGAGAGCACGTCGTTGCTTTAGCCAAACAAAATGCACTGCTTAGCGGAATTCCTTAATTCATATCACAAGCGCAGGCTCCAAGAGACACAAGCCGCATATAAACTCGAATATTAAGTTAATAATCCATCTACTCGATGAGCAACCACAGTTTTGGCCGCGTGCGCTAAGCTTCAATCTGTCAGTGAAACCATGCAATAAGGCTGAAATCCACTTCAGGTCTGTCCTCTCACATCAAAGTGCCGAGTGTTTGCACGGGGATCAAATAGAGCAGCGAGAGGGCAACAACAGCGATTCGGCGGAAGGATTAAAACAGCTATTAATTAAATATATTCCTCTGATGATGCAAACATTAATACTTGCCACGGTTTGTCACTCTATTCATCAGCAATTCTCTTTGAGGATTATTGTCGGGGACGCCTCTGGGATGTAGCCTGCGCTTTGGAAGACAACACACGCGGCAGCAGTCCTGCTGTAAAAAAAAAAATCCCTGAAGAAGAAAAGCTACGAAATCTATTCAAACAATCATCTGTAGCCACGAAAACTTATTAAAGCTTGCTGAAACTGTTAAACGGTCATCAAAACAACAAGAAGACAAGAAAGTTGAGGATGAGTTCCGCAAATTTATTATCCTTCAAAAGGCCAGAACCAGAGGTCTTAGAAAAGGCACTTGATTTCCCACGACCTTTTTAATAAATGTATCTAAACAACAAATCCTGTAAGAGCCAAGGTGAACTTTAAATTAAATATATTGACAATAAATAACACATTTATACACATTTATACAGTTAATCATGCCACTTTCAGGGAGGAGAATACGCTAATATTTCCCAACATACCTCCCCTACGAGTCTCTTTTTCCCTCTCTTTGCAACACCGGGCATGTCTACTGCACAGAACACTATGAACAGGAAACATATGGATAGCAATACTGAACATTTTTCCCTTTATGCACTGAATACTGTTTATAGTTTCTCATGGTGTAGCTTCGTGTCCCTTGGCAGCAGCACAGAAGTAAGTGACAGTTCAATTCAATGCCTCATCTTCATATTAAGTCTTTTAGCAGCTCCTTACACAGGGCAAAGGTGTGTGAGTGTGTGTGTGTGCTCAATCTCAGACGTGTGTGGGGTTGTCTGAGTGCAGGTCAGTCTTGGCCATGTGCAGAACCACAGCAGGAGATTTGTAGTGGCAGTGTGTGCTGCCGCAGCTGACACCGCTGCAGGGTTTCCTACTACTAGTCCTGTCTGCCAGCTTCCTGCTGCACAGGCCCTGCCAGGTCTGCAGGGTCTTGGAGCTCCAAACCCACACCCCGCTGGTGATACCGACCACCAGCGACATGAAGATCTTCAGCATGAACACGGCCACTGTGGGCACGGATGTCTGAAGCGAGCAGTCGCTGCCGGGTCCGTTGAAAGATCCGCACTTCATCTGCAGCCCCCTCAGCTTCCAGTAGTCCATGTTGAGCCTCTCGTAGAAGTAGCAGACTATGACGCAGGTGGCCGGCACGGTGTAGAGGATGGAGTAGATGCCGATTTTCACCATGAGCTTCTCCAGCTTCTCCGTGTTGGTGCCCTCGGTTTTCATCACTTTCCGGATGTGGAAGAGCGCCACGAAGCCCGTGAGAATAAAGGAGGTGCCGATGATGAGGTAACATGACAGAGGGATCAGGACGAAGCCCGTGAGGGCGCCCGAGTCCATGCTTCCTACGTAGCACAGCCCCGTCAGCTCGTCTCCAGCCACCTTCCTCATAGTGAGGATGACGATAGTTTTGAGAGCAGGGATCCCCCAAGCAGCCATGTGGAAGTAGTTGCTGTGAGCTTCGATAGCCTCGTGGCCCCACTTCTTCCCTGCAGCCAGGAACCAGGTGAGGGTGAGGATGACCCACCAGATAGACGAGGCCATGCCAAAGTAGTAGAGGATGAGGAAGACGATGGTGCAGCCGGTGGACTCCAGCCCCTCTTGGATGATGTACAGCTCGCCGTGCTCACGGTCGCAGGCGATGTTCTCGGGCCCAGCCACTGAGCGGATGATGAAGGCCACGGAGTAGACATTGTAACACATGGAGAGGAAGATAATGGGTCGCTCTGGGTACTGGAAGCGGTGAGGCTCCAGGAGGAAGGTCAGGACGGTGAAAGCGGTGGAGACGAAGCACAGGATGGACCACACAGTCATCCAAATGAAAGCAAAGTCTTTGTCCTGCCTAGACCAGAAGACATCCACAGCAGGGGAACAGCGTGGAGCGCAAGACTGGCTCTTCTCCACAAACTGGAACTTGTCTGGGTTCTCGCAGGAACCCACGCTGCCCGGAGAGCGGTTGTTGCCCGTGCCCGGCTGCCTGGGGCGAGGGGGCACTGGAAGCATGCCCTCCCCTTTCTTCCCCTCCGTCCTGGTTTCGTTCTCCGGGGCTTCCATGCACAGAGCGTTGGGGTCATTCCTGGTAGGCAGCTTTTCGCAATTAAGTGACTCCGGCCAGGTGTAGCTGAACTTCTTCATGACGGGAGCGCACTTCTCCTTGGCCTGCTCGCACATGGGTCTGCATGCGGGGATGGAGGTGGACACTTTGTCCGTGCACATGGGGGCGAAGAGGGAGCAGAGGAAGAAGCGGAGGTGCACATGGCAGCCGTAATGCACCAGGGGGGCAAACTCTTGCAGTTTGATGGCAGCCTCCTTCTGGTCGTCGTGGGCCATGAAGTTGGGCATCCGGGTCAGGTTGTAGCCGATCCCCTGGCACATGGGGATCGTGATGAGCTCGCACTTGGCCGGTCTGCCACGCTCCAGGTCGTAGGAGCCAATCTCAAAGCTGGAACCCGAAATCACCAGCAGACACCACAAAAAAATAACCACCTTCAGCGGACAGCCGTCCATACTCATCGTTTCGGCCAAAAAGAAAAGAAAAAAAAAGGGGTCTCTGTCTTTCAGAAGACACACGGGGTCGGGTAGAGAAGATCCCCGCTATTTCCCCATGTCGAGGGCAGGTCGAAATTCAGCCAGCTCTCCGTTAGAAAACCTCCCCAGCTGCACTCGGAGCGGCTCGCTGTTATGATTTAGTCCTGAATTAAAGCGGTTACTCCCACAGTCTGCCGAGATAAAGGTCCGTGACTAAAACGTGACAGAAACTTCGATACAAGATTGAGGAACGAAAACAAAAACAAAAATCGTAAAATCAAACGCCGGGGAGCTGTGCGTAAATCCTCAAAGTGGACCGAGCGAAGAGAAAAAGAGAGGCAGCGATCACAGCGGCTGTTTGAGCTGCTGTGAGGCTGTTTGTCGGCTCCAGCTCTTCCTCCTCCGCTTTCAGGCTCGACACTGAAGTTTGAAAGCCGCTCAGTGGGACTTCACTGAGGGAGAGACGGAGAAGAGGAGGAGGAGGGTGGGCGCTCCGTGACGCTCACATTTCAGCCCGAGCACTACACAAGGAAAATTATCAGACAGATGCTGGAGGATGGTCAAATACCTCTGACATTTCTGCCCTGAATAGTATGCCTACCCTTTCAGGCGCTTTGCCTGGAGGGTGGGGGGAAGCTGCAATGTCACGACGAATATAGTCGTTTGCACACTCGAGTAAAAAACAAAATTATCGATGTGACAGAAAAGCTGCTGCACTTATTTGGCAACTTTTCAAAACACGACGTAGGGCAGCAGTTAAAAAAGGCAAAAAATCTCACTCAGGAACAGCTATAATAATAAAAACTTACATGCAGTAATGAGGATACCATGGATTTCTTTTTCTTTTTCTTTTTTTTTACAGCAGGCTATTCTACATGTTTGCAGTGTGAAAATACATAAAAGGTATTCATGCATTTGGTCATTCATTAGTAATGTGCCAAGTAAACCTGCAGAGGCCCCCTTACCTGGGACTAGAAGTGCTGCTGTGTTGCCCAGCTTGTAGAATAATTAAATGCAGCATTTAACACATTTAATATAACAGGAAAGTGGGTCACAGAGCAGATAGTTCTGTGCCATTCTGCAAATTTTGGTGTTGATCGATACCAAATTAATACAGGGTCAATATTTCGCAGACCAGTATCGATACGTTTTACTTATAGAGGCAGCTTATGTAGGGGAAGAGCAGTGCGTCATGACGTATGAGATCAATTTGAAAATTCTGATCATATTTTAATAATCACCAAATCACACCTTTCAGCTTTTCATGTATTTTGAAACCTTTTTGTAGACCCTGAATGTAAACACAAAAAAGTTAAGACATTTTTCATAGCGCATGTTTGGGGTATATTTTTTCACTCCCAAAAATATAATTAACTCAACAAAAATCATTGGCCTAAATACTGAGGATCAGATGGTATGATACTAGTGATATCTGGATAGATCCGCCCAGCTTTAGTACCAGGTTTAGACAAAGGAAGCTTCAGGATTTGGTAAAAGCTAAGGTCTGTCTTTTCTAGAAGTATCACATTTACAGCAGATACTTTCAAGCAGTTGGTTAGTATTAAATATTAGTTACAAACTAGCATTCCAATGAGGACGTGAAGTCATATAAAATGCAGACCATACAGTCGGATATGAAAACAAGGGGAGCTGGAATGGTGGTTATGTGTTAATAAGTAATTTTGAGGACTCCATAAAAATGACATATGTGAGGCAGGAACGTTCCCCCTCTGGATCCCTAATAAGGAACCTGCTACTACTGCTCCTTAGAGTTTATTTTTCTCCAGCGGAGTTGTAGAAAATAACCCGCTCCTATGGTAAAGTGATAGTCCCAGTGGCGTTTCACTGTTGCTGACTCACAAATTACTCTGTCACCATTTCTGCTAATGTGTTCATGCAATATAATGTGAAACTTTATTAAGCTCTGCGGGCCAGTTTCTATAAAAGCAAAGCAGTTCTGCAGCTGTTTTTTTTCTTTCCTTTTTCTTGCTGCCTTGCTAAAAGATGCTTCAGAAGAGGCAGGTGCTTGTATGCAGACCAGTTGAAGGATCTACAAACACAAGACCCATGCATACCCAGAATACATAAACAGGATGATTTCACGGGCATGATGAGACGAGACAAAGCGGTGCACGGAATCAGGCATAACAGGCAATAAACGAATGCAGTGGTGGTTGTGCAGAGCAGGCTATTGTTTCCATCTAGTGGCTGATTGGGAAGAGCCTGCAGCTCCACAGCTGTCGCTCTGAGCATTTGATCTTTTCTCAAACAGGGCTGGAACTCAAGGATTTTGGCCCCTCGCCCTGCGGGACTGAATGGGTTGTCAACTGCATACTGTCTCTATTAGCCCCTGTATTAAAAGTCTGTCTGCTGCAGCGAGATGCGTTCATGCCTCGTCCTGCCCCTTTCTGAAGGGTTAACATTCAGGGCACTGCACAGCAGGTTAAATACATTGAAAAATTAGAAAGATGCCGTGGAAGTTCATGGAGCGTTCTTATTTGCTTCAATAGAGCTGATAAGAGTTATATGAAATACCACTCCCATATCTAATGTTAAATAAAGGGTTACCAGCAGCAGCAGCAGCTGGTAGCTAAGCAGCATGATAAAATAAAAAACTTTTTTTTGCTTGAGTTATATTTATGTATTTATTTATTTTATTTAGGACAGTGCATGTTAATGAACATAAATATAAAAAAAAATTACATGAATGTAAACATACCAGATTATAGCCAAGGGCTATAAAACTGAAAAGCAAACCACGCTTGGTTAGGCCAAAACAAAATCTGCAGCTGCTAGCTTTGCTTAAAACTCATATGTGCAGCTCGATTTCAGTAGTTAAAATGTTTTAAAATCATAACCAAGAGGCAAACTTATAGGCTGAAAAATGAAGACAACCCAGAAGCACCAAAAAAAATGCCATTTATTCAAAATGTGTGCAGTGCAACCCTTACAGTTTACTAATGCAGGACCCTCTCATATGAACATGGTTACTTCCAGCCATCGTTTACAAGCTGAGCTTTAGCCACTACAGGTCAGACGGATATAATCTTTGATGTAAACAATAAACCAGAATGTCAGTGAGTTAGCAGCTCATCCAGCCCACGATCCTTCACAGTTCACCTGCCACGGGCTACAAATGAAAATTAGCTTGTGGGTCTAAATCTGGCATTGTTTACACGGTGTATTAAAGTGCTCATGTGAATTAATATGCATCGTCCCTTTCTGATAAACATAAATATAAACACAAGGTACTGTATTTCATGAGATGCAGGAAGAAAGTGATAAGTTTTCTTGTCATCGGGTGGCTGTATTGCACAGAATAATTAGACTTAAACTCCTTTGAGAAGTTGAGGAGACACAAAAAAATTCAAATCTAAGACAGAATAACCTCATTTACTACCAAATCAAAGTGTCTGAGTTCAAGCGTATTTAGGAATATTTATATTATTATATATTTCCACAGTGGCCATAAATCATCTGCTATAATTAACTTTAACCTGTAGTTTTTCAACTCTTGATGATCTGGTTTCTTATTATAATACCAAACATCAAAACCTTCTTAATACATTCGCTCCACTCAAACGCAGATCTGTCTCCTTTTCTCAGCACCTTGGTTTACATCCACCTTGCGCCTTCTCAAAGCTAAGGGGCGCCAACTGGAATGCCTCTTTAAGAAAACTGGACTAACCATACACAAAGAAATGTATAATAATCACATTTTGTTTTACAAGAACTGTATTGCCTCAGCCAAATCTGCATAATATTCTTGTTTAATCTGTTCTAGTGCATGTAAAGTTTCTTTTCTTGTTTAACAACATTACTTGGCCTCTGGACTCTTTTCCTTCTCATATGTATGTGCTGGCTTTTGTAACTCTCTCATGTCCTTCTTCACAATCAAAATTTCTAATATTCACCAGAAACCTAATTCTGCAGGAGGTGAAGTCTTTGAAGCTGACTTCCTGCTCCACTCTTTGTTTACCATTTGTCATTTTCGAGTTTCACTCTCCCCTCAGTATCTGATGTATCAATAATGGTTCAAAAGTCTAAATTAAAGCCTATCTTACCTCACTGGTCCCCCTTATTACCACCATTAGTCACTCTTCCCTCAGTACTGACGTTATTGAGAACTACTTCCGTTACTCACATTGTTAAAAACCTGGTACAGATCTCCATAATTTCAGTAACCTTTGACCACAGCACAGAAACAGCATTATTAAAAATCACCAGCTGATGGCAGCTGATGCTGGTTCTCTCACCATCCTCATCCTTCTTGATCTGAGCTATCCTTCTGAAAAAACTTGCATCCATCGGTATTAATCATAACTCCCTTGCCTGGTTCACCTCATATCTCTTGGATCACACTCAGTTCATTTTCTGTTTCTGCTGGTGTGCCCCAGGGTTCAGTATTGGGGCCTCTTTTATTCATTATTTACATGCTTCCACTCAGTCACATATTTCGGAAATACAATATTAATTTTCACCGTTATGTGGATGACACTCACTTGTATATTTCTTCCAAACCCAATTTCACCCTTCCACCCATCTCCCCTTGTGACTGTCTCATGGAGGTTAAATAATGGTTCTCCTTCAATTTTCTCAAACTCAATATTAATAAAACTGAAGTTCTTGCACAGATTTCACTCCAACTGCATCCCACACATTTTCCATTAATATTGACAAACCCATCTTTCCCTCCCCTCAGGCTAAGATTTTGAGTGTCATCCTCAACATTTCTTTATCATTTCAGTCTCTTATTAATCACATCACCTGATCCGCCTACTTCCACTTATGCATTACCAATTCCTCACCCCCCATGCTGTAACTATACTTCTCACTTCTAGGATTGATTATTGTAATTCTCTTCTCTTTGGTCTCCTAACAAGTCCCTTTACAAACTCCTCCAGAATTCTGCAGCCTGGATCATAACTCGCACCCCTTTTCTTCAGCGGCTTCACTGGCTACCCGTAGATTCTAAAATCACTTTCAAAATCTTGTTTCTCACTTCCAAATGCATCCATAACCTTGCCCCTCCCTACTTGTGTTATTTACTCCACATTACTACTCCCTCTCGTTCCAGGTCACCTTATTGTTCCCTCTGCCCATCTCACAACTATAGAGAATTCACTTTCTCCTGATATCAGAAATACTTGCTCTATTCCCTTATTCAAGTCAAAACTCAAAACCCATCTTTTAAAACATGGACTCTAATTGTTTTCTAATGCTGTTTTTTTAAAAAATCATTTTTTCTGTGATCCTGGCTTTTAGAAAGGTGCCAACAAATAAAATGTATTATTATATCATTATTATTAAAAATAAAGAATATTTATGTATAATATATGAGAATCAGCATGTCATTGCACTGACCGTATTACTGATATCAGCATAATGGTTGATAAGCAGGCCCAAATCACACCTTCATAAACCAGGAGGACCACTTACTCCATCATCACCACCAGTAAGATGATGTTCATCACCATCTGCATGTAGCAACAAGTATGGTGATTTTAATCCAATAATAATACTGTTCAGTACATCAGGAGCGAAGATTAGATGAATCTGTAAGTAGAGTGCGTTAAAGTCACGCTTTAAAAATGGAAATGTTGCCATAAAAAACACAAATGTGACCTTGAGCAGAATTTGAATGAAGACCTTTAAGGTGAACACTTGTGTGCAAGTTTCAGTAAAATTGGAGCAAACTCCAAAACGAGCTTCGATTTTTGTGAACCTCTCTATGTCATGAACTCATCGGTCCTTCAAGCTGGATAAGCTAAAAATAACTTTAGTAGGCTTAACTTTACTAACTCAGTTTTGGTGAGTCGTATTTTATAAGTATCCTGGACTACTCGGACTAATACCAATACCAATACAGATACTTAAATACACAAACTATAACCCCCGTCCCCCGAATCATAGCTGTTATACTTTTAAAACGTTTCTCTTTATCCAGCTTTAGAGCTGAAGTACTGCTTCTGTTTTTTCCTGTCTCATGCCTGCTAAGGGAGTGACTTCAGGCCTCTCTGAACAGTAAAGCAAATTTCCCCCAGTTTCAAACTATTTCTTTAAGATAACTGCAAAGCCTGATATTTTCATCTTGTCCAGTGAAGTGTGAAAATCAAACACTGCACTTTGTAGTATCAGACGTATTTTACCTTTGCTTTATGAAAGGAAATTTACTCCTGTGCTTCTATTTGACAAATCGGGCTAGAAGACGGTTTTATCAGATCTGGCTTCAGGTAGGAAAAAAAGGCTCCGACTTTAAATTAAGCCTGATCGAGCAGGGGAGGAAATGCATTCCAGACTCCGAGATGATATCTTATTGTACATCAGCACCCAGACCTCGGTGTATCAAAAAGAGAAGCTTTGACTGAAGTTCCATTACCACTCTCCACTTTAACGTTTTTTAAGTTCACACTTCAAAGACAGTGGGTCATCGGAGAGGGCCAGACTGAAGGCTGAGTATGCCCCCTGAAGGCTTCAGTTTATTGTTGGAGAGATTTCTCTCTGTAAGCTAAGCAACACATATCAGGATGCATTAGCAGGTCTATGCAAGGCACAAGGCCTCTCACGGTGGGAGCGCTGGTGGATCACGGTTAGAGTGGAGCAGTAGCCTGGATGATAGTTACTTGGCCCTCAGTCTGCATCAATCAGGATTGACCTTTTTAAAACAAATAAGGAGTCGTTCAACATTTTAAATGAGACGATTCATGATGCTCTCATGTATAACTTAGTTTAGCAAATGCAAACTAGATGTAAGCTATCAAACAAATGCGAGCATTGCTGTAGGGAGTTTTAGAGGAGCTGTTAGGTGGATTTTTGATTCATATCGGTTGTTTGTCTGAAATAACCCACATAAGGGTTCCTGAAGTAAAGTGAAAGCTCTTTCAGAGACTGAAAAACTCAAGCTTTTAAGTTTGGGTTCATTCCCTGGTTAGAGCCAGACAAAAGAATAGCAACTGCTTGGTATGGTCCCCTCACATAAGTAATTAAGTAAGTAAAATAAAAAAACACCTTTCAAGACAAGGATCACAAAGTGTTTCATAACAAAAAACAGAGAATAACAAAAGTTAACTAAATGCAAGTTACATAGAAAGCAGTACGCACTACATTGACTGTTGGTTTGAGCATGAAATAGCCCAAAACTTGTGTTGTGCTCTACCCATAATGTCTTTTTTTGTTGCACCTTTTCACAGCTTTAGTGGCCAGTCCAGGCTGTCCTAAAAACTTCTGTTAAGTCTTCAGTTAATCCAAAATACTGCAGCAAGAGTTCTGACAGGGACTAGAAATAGAGAGCATATTTCTCCCATACGTTGGCTTCCCTTCATTGGCTGCCTGTTAAATCCAGAATAAAATTTGTATTCCACTTTGTATTTGGGAGACAGACACTATGTCTACTTTTAAGATTGCAATCAAAACTTTCCTTTTTGATAAAGCACATATTTAGGGCTCGATCACATGACCCTGAATCCTCCCTTAGTTACGCTGCAATACTCCTAGGCTGCTGGGGTCTTCCCATGACACACTGCTTCTTGTTCACACACCTTTTTCACTCCACTCTATGTGTTTATACACCGATCTCTGTTCATCTCTGGTTCTCTTCCACAGTGTTTCTTTTGTCATGTTTCCCACCCCTCACCCCCACGTCGCAGCAGATGGCTGCAGGTTTTTTCCTATTAAAAGAGAGTTTTTCCTTCCCACTGTCGCCAAGTGCTTGCTCTGATTGTTGGGGTTTTCGCTATTTTATTATTGTCTTTATCTTACCATATAAAGTGCCTTCAGGCAAACGAGTATTTACCTGTCAGATCACCAGTTGTCTGTTAATTTTCCATGGTGAAAACCAGAAACCTCCAGCAACCACTCACTAACCTGTCAGGTGAGGACTAACAGGTGAGAAATTTCCTCAGAAAGTCCTCGTAACATCTTGTCCACGTAACATCTTGAACACACGGCCTTTGGGTTGGTTTCTAGGCATGTTAGTTTTGGATTTTCTGCTTTAACCAAGGTGCTATCCTAACCGACCATATTTGTAGGCTTTATGCTAGGCTAAGCTAGCTAGCTCAAGCTCTGTGTTTAACACAGAAAAATCCAGAAACTGATATTAATCTTCTCATTAAGAAAGTGCATTTCCTAAACTGCCTATTTGGAATGAACCACATCTTTAAATAAAACAATGCTGCAGCTAGCCTGTCTTTCAAAAGGCTGATTAATGGTTTCTGTGACTGTGTGGTCATTTACTATTATATCTCAGGACATCACTGAGCCAGAAATAGCTGCTTGGTGAACGGATGTCGCTTTATTTTTACTACAGAGTGCTATTAATCTTCTCAGCTAACTCCTGGCACAAATAAGCCGAGTGTGATGCAACTTACTGGGTTAATTTGCAAATTAACAAATGGGTCCTCTGAGTTTGGCTGTTGCACCTCCTTGGTATTCCTGCTGCGACTTGCATAAAGAATAAATGGCACTGTGCCGCTGATTAGCTTTGGAGCCACACGGTCTGACCACACTGCTGCTGTGTGTCCCGGGCCCTACAATAGGATACTATTGTGCTTTCTTTGTATGTTTTTATTTCTTTTAATCATGTTATTCCTTCCTGACCTGAACAGAAGACTGGAATAGAGTCGGAATGTGTGCAATTGAGTATTTTGATTTGGGCATTTTCTGGCTTGCGGCTGATTTGTTTTAAGAAGGTCAATGCTATTTACTTTGCTATTTGGTGGAAATGGGTATACGCTATTTATACCCCCCTTTGCCTGCTCATAATACTGCCGTATGTCAAGTCTCTGTATGTCTTTGTAATAACAAGCCTCCACAAAGAACCCCCATCTTTTATTTCATGCATTCATCAGGCGATCCGCTGGAGTGTGGGCCTTGTAATTACTACTTCTCACTTATTGGTTATCATATATCAGGCACAAAGCTATAAACAACCTGTGGAGAACAATGGGAGAGCCTTGCCAAAGCCCAGCATGACATTACTATCCCAGAGACACGGGCTGTCTGAGATTGTTATGGGTGTAATAAGAGGCACTTCACATGTAAAGCAATACATCTGGATGAGTGCGCTGCCTTTGACAGGGAGTATAATGGCAAATTGTTAAGGCTCGGATCGTCTAATTACCTCTTTGTTCACGTTGTGTAGCACTAATCTGAAATTTATGCAGTGTTGAAGGGTAAAGAAAAAGCATGCGGAGCAAAAGTCAGCATCAGCTGGGGCCGTCTTGTTTTGCAATCACGACTGCAGGATTTTGACGTCCACATTCGCCTCTTTTTGAACGCTCCTTTTGAAACAATCATTTGCTGTAATGAGAGGACAGCGTGCACAAAGTGTCTCAGTTTCACTGTTATGCAATTTTATGTAGTGCTATTAGGTGACTGAGTGAATGGGCCTGATTCTTCACCTCAGTCCATCTGCGTTCCTCATCCTGTTTTGAAATGAGATAATGTTCTTCACAGCCTGCGGCAGGTAGCATGAATGACGCCGCTGCCATATCCTCTGAATGTCAGCATTACTGGAATTAAACGAGCAGATAACTGAGCTGCTAAACAATCAAAATGTTGTGATTGTGATCCAAGTTCTCTTGAAATGCATTTATGGAAGCACGTTTTAATAGAAACGCATCTAAGAGGCAGCTAAGTCTTACTGTCCACACTTGAAAAATTTCCAGGGCTTTTGAAATGCCAGCATGGATATTAGAATCACTTGCTTTATGACTGCTCTGTAGAAATGTCGAAGTTTTCCATATGCATGCCTTAAATTTCCTTCTCTTTCTTCTTCTTGTGCCTTACAAACAGCCGATCCGTCTCATCCGACGGTAAAAACAGAGCTGCACAGCCACTGCTGCTTCCTGCAGCTGCCATCCTTCCTAAAACTGGCGTTCAACCCTTAAGCAAATAATTTGTTTAAACACTGATTATAGAAACTGTTATCTGTCTTGCTACCAGCTGACTACATGCAACACTGTGGCAACGTTGCCAGCTCTTTTTTCAAGGACAGTGGGTACTTGTTGCTAAAAACGTTTCCACAAGTTGGCTCTTATAAATAGGATATATTTTCTACAGTTCCCTGTTTGGAGTAAGAGAAGTGCACTACCCCTGAAGAGCCTGAGTGGTTCATGATAACACCGCTTGGGTTATGACTAGTATGTGACTGGCTTGCCAAACTGAAAGGTTGGGTTTAGACATAAGCTTAACACTGGTTATGTTTAGGTGGGAGCCTGAGATGCTTAAGTTTGGGTGCAGAGTTGGACGTTGTTCTGGTAGAGATCTTAGTTGACCTTTTCTGTCTAGTTAAAGCTGCTCTGATGCATGGTCATCTGTTCTTTTGTTTTTACTTGTTTTACATCACTTGCTCTTATTGCGGTTCCTGAGCTTCCATATCAGTCATTTCTATACGCAGGTATCTGCAGAAGAATATTCAGAATCTTAGAGTTAACCTGACTTGTCTTGTTTGAGCAGACATATTGATGTCTCTGCTGAAACTCAATCTCAAAATTATCTGCATTATAAGCAAAGTCTGGTGGAAACAGCAGGAAGTGTTGAATCTGATATCGTGGCTGCAGTGGAAGCCCTTAAAAGCTGGCCACTGTCTCCAGAGGCAGACTATCTGACGGGTTCACAGACTGTCTTATCATCACCTGCCTGCACACCTGTCCCACATTGCCTTGTTTTTATACCAGCCCACTGTCTTGTCAAAAATCCTGCTCCGTCAGTTTGACGGAGTTTGACTGCCTGACTACTTGCTGTTTGGTCTTGTTTGCTTTGCTGGCATCTTATCTGTTGTGTCTGACTGCATACGTCTGTACTTACACTTGCTTTTCTCATGCAAACGGGTGCTCACACTGACAAGTACAGTCATGTAATGAAAGATTTTATAGGACTCTCTGAAGTCCTGTGAAAAACTACATACACCCTTACTACTTCCATAGGAATTATGAGGGTCAGTAGCAGAAGCATCAAATGTGCTTGATAAACTGATCATCAGCAGGTGTGAGCACCTCCCATTGTTTGATTATAATGCATAGCACCTCGTTTGCAGAAAACCAAACACAGTATATCAGCACAAACACCTCATATTTACTCTCAGGACAGTGGAGCAGGGGTGAGTCCAGCATGAGTCCACCTGTCTAACAGCTAAAGCTTGACTCAGACTAAATCATGCAACAGGACAATGATCTCAAGCACAGCAGCAAATCTACAACAGAATGTCTGAAAAAGAAAAGAATGAAGGTGTTGCAATGACCAAGTCAAACTTCAGACCTCAGCAAGACTAAAATGCTGTGACCTTATAAGAGCTAAGCATGAAGAAATGTCTGCAAACCTCAACGAAATGAAACAACGTGCAAAGATAAGTGGGCCAAAATTCCTCCACAACATTGGGTCGTGCAGACTTTGTTGTTGCTAAAGGTGGTATTCGCCAAATATGTTCTCACCAGAGTACCAAATGGCAATCTAACAATTGTCAAAAGGTTTGGTGTGGAATACTTTAGACTTTACATCATCCATGGTCACCAGCATGTCTAGTTAGTGGAAGGGGGAGCACCAAACAATTTTCAGCCAATAGGTGGAAGATGCTTTTTTAACACAGCTACCAAATGGTTGCATAGTTATCAAACACTGTTGTGTAAAAGCTTTTTCATTGTAGAAGAATTTAGAATTAGCTGTGGCTCTTTTTCTGAGCACTTTCTGAGTCTCTAAATTGAGACAAAGTGCATGCAACCTTACAGTCTGTGCATACTGCGTTTGCGATGTCACAACAACTTAATGAAGCTAATGTAAAGTCATTATACATAAAAAAAAACCCTGATGTGAAATAAAACATACATAAAAGTTGTTGGTTATGTAAAATAAAGTTAGTGTCCTGGGAAATATGGACTAGTCCTGCACAGGCCTCATCTTTTTGCAGCCGTCCGTATTAACTCCTATCCTCCCGTTGCTGGTTTGTGTAGATTTACAAAGGAACTATTACAAAATGTAATTTTTTTAAAAACTCAGGTTTGTTCATTAAAACAAAGCTTTTTGTGACCCAAATGTATTTCTTACTTAGAAATCAGAGAAACGGGTCTACAGCACAATTATAACCGTTATAACAACAGCCAGCTGTGCTTCTGAACCATTCCACCCCAACTTTGACCTGAGTTCAAACCAGCCTCTGTGGGAAGCAAATTCATAGCAGCTCTGCAGCTGAATCATTAAGAAATATAAAAATAGATGCAAATACAAGAAAATAGACAGCAGCTCTGATTAGCGACCTCAAACATCCCGAAACAATGTCCGAATTAGGGCCTTTTTTTGATGAACATGTAAACATTTAGTTAAAAAAAATATGTTTCAGGCACAGGATGTTTATCCATCACGAGACATCACAAAGTCTCTCTCAGACTCAGGAGGACACACACAGCCACCATAAATGTGCCAGCGAGAGCAAAACATTTTTGAGATATTACAAAATAAATTGGGCCTGTATATTCATATGAGAGGGATTTGTGAAAGTATAAACATTGCCCCAAAAGTTTGCATTAGCTAAGAAGAATGAGATGGATTATAGTCTTCTTTCGTTCAGCTTTGTCAAACACATGAAATAAACGTATGATTCACTGGTGTATTAACAGGACGTCTGCATGCGGTGCGTGCATTCGTGCGTGTTTGCACAGGAGGGCTAATGCTGAATGGCTCAATTTGCAAACAGTGAAAAGTCTCTGCTTTGTTTTTAAAGGCTGGAGTTTCTGGGCATACACTTGGACACTCTCAGATGTCCTTGGGGAGCAATGCAGTTGAAAGCAATACCAGTGCATGGTCATACAGACGTAGTGGAGAGGGGTGGGGGTGTGTGTTTTGAATGGCTAAGGATTTGCACAGAGAGAAAGAAGGGTTGGAGGATTTAGGAATGTTTCAAGATAAAGTTTTTAGGGGAGGTGAGCCAAAACAATGATATTATGTTATTGAGATTGTTAGAATTTCTGTGGGAGGAGAAACAACAATGCCAGTTTGCCACAGTTGTATAACAGGAGATGATCGTATATTATTCTTCTTTCCCAGAATATGAATGCTCTAAAGGCATCCTGCTTGGGGATTGATTGTGTTTCACTACAGGTCGTAGTGCAGCTAGTGACCGACACAGGCTGTCAGCCAGCCCGGCATGGAAAGACTAAAAATGGACTGAGGGGTGTTGGGGTGAGCAAGGTTAAAGGAACAAGTAGCATATCTGACTTGAAATAACACATGCAGTTGGTGTTTATTATGTCAGGAGCCGTCAGTCAGCTTCAGAAACTTTCCTTACACAATGAACAAATCTTAGATGTGTTTATTCTTTAAGGTCGGCTTGAAATGTGTTTCGTAAACTGTCTGCTTTGTTGGCATTTTTAACACCATGCTGCAAGAGGCAACAACCCAAATGGACGCTCTTTAAGGGGCATCCGCACAAAAGCATTTATGTTATTGGCTCAGTTTACTTTCACACCTTGCTAAAACCTTGCTAACTAGGCAACTGGAGCCTGGAGTGTCCAAGAAAGCCATGATTATACTTTTACACAAACTGACACGAACAGACCCGATGCTGAGTACTCATTATCAAGTCCACTTGAGGTCCACTCAGGTCCGAGTGACAAGAATCAACTGTCAGGTAAAAAGCGATGTGCAATCTGAATCAGATGCTAAGGTAACCCTCAGTGTACTGTATTTACCTGCAAATGTCAGTCAGCTGTATTCTTCACTCTCATTGGTAGCTGCTTTCATTGCTCGACTCAAAGTTGAGACGAGTCTTAACTGGGACCCACCCACTTCACATGCTGTCCATCTACACCAAGCGGTGCAAGTCCAAAGCTAGGAAGATTATGATGGACCTCTCCCATCCCAACAATGGACTCTTCTCACTGTTGAGGTCTGGGAAGTGCTTCCGCTCCCTTAAGGCCAAAACAGAGAGAATGAGGAGGAGCTTCTTCCCCCAGGCTATTCGGGCCCTGAACCAGGTGTAGGACTGGACTCTCCCAAACACGTCACTATAAGACTGGACTCTCACACACGTCACCACACGCACCACCACACATTTCCTATAATCCTATAATTCCTATAATTTATAATCCTTATCTTTATAATCTCTTCTGCTATTTGCACATTCTTTACTGTAAATTCCTAAGTTAATTTGTAAATTTTTGTAGTAAACTGTAAATATTGTAAAACTTTTCTTTTGTCATTTAATGGTCGGGCATTGTACAGCTACAAGCATTTCACCCCCATGTCATACTGTGTATGGTTGTGTGTGTGTGACAAATAAAATTTGAATTTGAATTCAGCTTGTGGCCATTTCGTCCATCGCTGACATCACTGCCATGCCTTCGACTTTCTATAGTTGCTGCTAGTTGCTTTTATGTGGATGCCCTTAAGGGGTCAGGCTTGTTGGGCGTGAAGAAGGTGGAAATATGAAGCAAAACTTGCAAAAAAACTAAAGAGCTAAAAAGCTATGCTAAAGTGAAAAATATTGAGGATTGTCATGTGAATTTTGCTCAAAAGTTGTCCAACATATTGGATGTCTTAAAAACACCTATTCCCGGGCTGGTGGGCAGTGGTGGTTGCTGGTGGAAGTTGCTGCTTCTACCTGGATGAAACTGGCTGCAAAGAATGTACTGCACCAAAACCTCGCTTTTGGTTGCTTGCAGATTGCCACAGTCACCTGTAGTTTTTATCCCTCAGCTATAAAACACTGACATCATCCACCCAACTTTGTGAACATGATAACTCGAGAACGATACAACATAGGACTTTTAAATTGTTACCATAGGTGCATAAAAATAATCTTGGACAAGTTAGAATCTTGGTGGCAATGATCTCAAGCGCAAAGTTTTCTGAAAAGCTTGTGAATGCAATAACTCAAGAAGGATGTCGCCTACGATGTTCAAACTTATCAGTGCATCCACTGGGAGGCTGAGGGGTAGCACTGGCAGCATTTTTCATGTTTGTTTAGCAGATACTTGCTAACTGCTAGCCCAGCGATAGTAAAACTTGAAAAACTGCATTGCAAACAGAAAATGTAGACTGTTCACCTTCAAAATAAAAGTTGTTAGCAGTGCAGCAAACATGTTTCAAAAACCTTTACTTTGAAGGCTTTCATTTCTAATTTATGTCACACTGTTCCCAGTTTCACTACAGCTCGGAGAGTAGACATACAGTGTTTGTACCACTTCCATTGAAACTATGACTGAGCAATGTGATAGCAAACAAAACAACCACATGGAAGTTTCTGCCAACCAGCTGGACAATAACGTTTTTTCCATAGCGACAGCTGGATGCCAGGAAGTCACTGACTCATCTGGAGACCTGTGTGATGCGGGCGTTAGCAGTCAGTTTCCCAGCAATTACAATCAACCTCCAGCAATAGATAGACTGTTACTTAGAACTAATCAGCAGATATGGATACAGCTTGATGACATTTGCTGAAAACTCCCTTCTTTTCCTCCAAATATGGTAACACCAATAAACTTCACACCATCTACCAATAAACCAACATAGTGGCTTATGCTGAGACTTCGAAATAAAAATTCAACACTAATGGGTGACATCATGAAGGCTACATCCATGTTCAAAAGCGTCTGTAGTCTGGGGGCTAGCACGAGAGAAAGGAAGATGTTTTGCGCTGTTGGCATTGTTGTTTCCAGGAAATCTGACCAATACTGGATAAATTATTAATGCTAAACAAATAAATAACGCATCCAAGTTTAATTAGAAATTAAATCCAGTCGAATAATTAGCTCTGAACGTAGTTAAAGAAACCTTTCCCTCTAAATGGTGAAATCTGGTCCTGGTATGTGATTAGCTCTGTGAGTTTAACTAGTGCTCCAGTCTGTAAAACCCTCCCTGGTGTTCAGGTTCAAGGCCCTGTGGACGGCCCTCGGATTTCTCTCCTCTCCTTCTCTGTACTGATGGAAAACTAATAAAATACTGAAGGAGGGTGCATTGCTCGCTCTTCTTTGAAGAAAAAAAAGGAGGGAGGGGATTATTTCTCACAGCTGTGCAGTCCTCGGGCTATATCTAAGGAGCCGCCACCATAGATGTCAGCTCTGTCTCACACTAGCTTAAATCAATCACATGTCAAGGCTGTGAATAGCAGCCCAATAAGCTCAATTAACACTAAAATACTCCGAATCCATGCCCCTCTGCCACCCGTCACCACCTCCTGGGCGAGGCCTCTCAGATCTCGGGACATGAGAAGACGCCGACATCCCTGACTCACCATAGCTCCGGCCCAGCAGTGGCCCCCGTAGCCACGCACAGCCCCTATCAAGCTATAGCCGCATAACTTAAGCCTGCATTCACACACAGACAGCTCAGTGCCTATTTATACACCACATCCTGGCAACGCACACGAGAAAACAAAACTCCTGCAGTATCAGTGTATCCAGTGTTGTCTCCCTCTCAATGCTCAGTTCCCATCTGATGTCGGAGGGGGCACAGAGACATAGCTGCTTAGGATAACTGAAAGATGGCTGCTTTAGATAGCTGGAGGTACCAAAACAACCTGATTATGCATTTGGCTGATATTCCAATTGTATTCCCTGCATGTAATGCATTCCTGGCCATGTAACTGTCATTACCGACATTGTTAGCTACAATAAAACAGCAGGTAGGCGTGTGATTTAACTCCCACGTTCTGCTGTGAAAATAAAGACAGACACCTTTAACTTTACTAAAAAAGAAACTCACAACTGGGACATGAGGTTGGTAACATATCCAGACCTCACAGTATAATCACAACTATAGCTTTAGTTGTTGTGAGTGAACCAATATTCTGTGAACTTAATAAAAAAGATGTTAAAGATGCTGAGCACTTTCCTGGTTTGAGTTTAAAACAAAATACCTCCAAACTACTTCAAAAATGTTTCTTATGATGTGGATTTATTTTTATATTTACCAAAAAAACCACACCACAACAAAAAAAAAGGCTTACACGTGATTAGGTGAACATCAAATGGGAAAAAATAGACTCCTCAGATCAGAAAAAATGAAAGATCACAAAGAAGCACTCTTTATTATTCAATTTTATTTATATAGCGGAAAATCACAACAACAGTTGCCTCAACGCGCTTTATGTTTTAAGATAAAAACTCTACAATAGGACAGAGAAAACCCCAACAATCAAACAACCTCCTGTCAGCAAGCGGTTTGGCGACAGTACAAGGAAAAAACTCCCTTTTAACAGGAAGAAACCTCCAGCAGAACCAGACTCAGGGAGGGCGGCCATCTGCCGAGACCAGTTGGGGGTGAGGAAAAGAAAAGAGGACTTCTGCATAACGCAACTGATGCTCCCAACCCCATTAAGAAAGAAGAAATCCCATGAATGACCCCTGATAAGGCACACTGTGAAGTGGAAACCATTTCAGGTGACTACATCATTAAGAGAAGGCCAAGGGTTTGCAGCGCTGTCAAAAAAGCAAAGGGTGACTACTTTCAGGAATCAAAGATAAAAAACAAAACAACTTTTACATATCAATTTTATCTTTGTTAAATAACTTTACATCTTGCTTCATATATTTGATGTCTTCAGTTTGTATCTACAATATAGAGAGTAGTGAACAAAGAAAAACCATTAAATAAGGAGGTTTCTCCAAACTTGACTGGTAGTGTATATATAGCAGCATAGTGATGGTGGGTTTGAATCCACTGTCCAGCTCACGTCTTTCTGTGTGGAGTTTACATGTTCTCCTCATCCTTGCGTGGGGTTCTCTCCGGTGCTCTGGTGTACTCTTACAGTCCAAACACATGCATGTCGCTGGTGGCTCGAAATTGACTGCCAGTGTGAATGTTTGTCTGCCTCTCAGTGTTAGAACTGTGAAAGACTGGTGACCTCTCCAGGATCCCAACAGCTTGGTTGGTCTCTAGCCCCTGAGCTCACTTTGACCAGAGACTTGAAACAGAGACAAACAATAGCTTGTCCTCATATAATTTGTCTTTTAAAGGCATAAGCCTCTGAACCTTGGGCAGAAGCACTTCCCACCTTACGCTTAAAGACAAAAGTGTTTGCTGGTTGTGGAATAACCTGCCAGAGGAAATATGGTTCACCTCATTAGCATCTTTTATATCCCCCAAGTCTCATGTATACTATATACTATGAATTCAAGAGTCAAAAATATTAGGATTACGATTTAAGGATTAGCCTCCCTTGTTGTGCCAAGTAATGATATTTAGTATTTCTACTTTATTTTTTTAAACTAACATCTTTACTTATATTGACAAATAGTCTGTAGTGAGCATGATTTATGAAGGGGTTAAATATAAAATTAATAAATTACCTGATTAAGTCATTATGACTTAACCTAGCCATGTTTTGGTTCCTTGAAGTAGGGTTATAGAATAGTGATGTTATCTAAAATTTCTGCTGCCCTCTCGGCCAGATCTCTCTTGAAAAAAAACATTTTTGTTAATGAGATTTTTTTTTTTTTTTTTTTTTTTTTACCCAAGGGGGGAGGGGGGGAGAAAAAAAAAAAAAAGAAAAAAAAAAGAAAAAAAAAAAAAAAAGGGAAATATCAAAGTTACTTTGCCACAAACTCATTGCAGCTTCTACCTTCTCTTTGGGATGTTTTATTATGGATCAACAAGTCACTCATAACAGTTTAAATTCCTGGAGCAAGTTTTTGGCACAACACTGTTAAGGAGGAAAAGGGCAGATACAGACATTTATGCTGCAATCATTATAGTAAGATTATTATTGATCATTGTGTCACGGTGTGCAAAGGTGAATCGTGCGGAGAGAATGAAGGAGGGACCCAAACGCAGACAATGGAAATGAAGATGAAACTGAAAACGAGCCTTTATTTGTGGCTGAATGAACACTACAAAAAAAAAAAAAAAAAAAATTTAAATTGGGGACAGCCAAGCATGAAACTGGAACTAAACAACCTGAAACCTGGAAACATGGCACAGACTTTCAAAGTAACAGAGCACAGAGTAGACATAACACAGGACACAGGGGAGGCACATAAACAAAACCTAAAGACTAGAAATCATGAAATACTAAGAAACTAGGGAGCTAGAAATACTGAAACTGAGACTAACAGTGAAAACTTATGATAAAATCAAAGATTAATAATAACACAAACTCAAAACACTGGTTTGCAGTGAAAGTACCCACACCTCAAGGGCTGGCTCCAGACAGCCCAAACCAGAAGAGCATAACAATAACAACCCAACCAGGGCGGATGGTGGTGGTCCAAAACAAAAAGCACTAGAGCTCATGAAATAGTCGAAAACAGAATATCCACAACAAGCACTGGAACTCCAGAAACAGCCTAACCCTAACCCGGCCTGGAGGATGAAAGCGCAGGAGCCCAGGCCTAAAAAGTTCAGGGGGCCAAACTGCACGGAAAGCGGCGGCGCAGACACAGTTCAGGAGGCTGTCCGTGGAGCCAGCAGCAGCGAAGAAACAGTCCAGGGTGCCTGCCGTGAAGAAAGCGGCAGCGGCGCCAGTGTAACAAGTCCAGACGCTGACCACATGGGAAGCAGCTTTGGCAACACAGTTCAGGAGGCCGTTAATGATGTCAAAGATGCTCAGCTGATGGCCTGGAAAGTGGCTGGCGACAGTGTGGTGCTGGACGTGGACAAGCAGGCTGTGGACAGCTGGATGGACTCTCCAGAGCCCCCAGCGGGAGCAGATCCAGAGCTAGCAGTTGCGGAGACCTCTGGCTGAGATGAAGCAGGGCCAGCAGGTGTGGAGACCCCTGGCTGAATCGGTGGCCGAGCAGATATCTGAGCTAATACCTGAACTAATAACTGAGCTAGCGAGTAAGCTAGTGATAGAAGTTGATGTTGTTGTAATGGTGGATGAAGTGGTGGATTAGCAGGTGGCTGAACTAGTTCTCCTAAGCCTCCAAAAAACGAGGGAAACGGCTGGACAGGCTCACCTAAGCCTCCAGCGGAAACAGGAACGGATGCAGGCACCTGCTGGACACTAGCCGCTCCCACTCGAGGAGTGGGTATGGGTGCAGAGGTGGGCTGTGTCCTGGCTAGCATCGCCCTGGGAACTGGTATGGTTGCCGGGGCAGACCGGACACCAGTCACTCCCACCCGAGGGGTAGGTATGGGTGTAGCAGGTTGCTGGTTCATGGCCACCCTCACCCTGGGAGCCGGAATAGGTACCGGCAACGGCTGGGCAGCTGCTGTCCCCACCCGAGGAGCTGGTACAGATGCAGACACTAGCAGAGCTTCACCTGGCCTTGAATCCGGAGCAGGGACCAACCGGGCCCCAGCCCCCCTCACCCGGGAAACTGATACAGGTGCAGGGGACGGCCGGACCACAGCTGCCCTGGAAACAGGGGCACAGAGAGGCAGAGGAGAAGGCTCGGAAAAAACAGTCTCAGCAAAAATAGGTTTAAAACCTTTTTGTTCACTCAACCTTTTGGTTGAGTGAACAAACTGTGACTTGACAGAACCTGACTTGGTAACATGGCTTACAGTTTTTGATTTAACAGCGTTAACAGTCCTTGAAAAATGATTGTCTTTTACCTCCTCTGGAGGAGCAGAACGAAAGGAATCCTCCAAGTCCAACTCCTCATCAAAAAAAGAAATCCCAAAGCTTTCCTGGGTGAGTTCATAGTTTCTTATGTTTGTGGGTTCTGAAGGCGCGTAAGAAAAGGAGTCACTTTTACTCACCACTGAAGGTTGCTCAGCTGGTGTAGAGTGACGGCGCCGTGAGCGCCGCTTCCTCCGGGAAGAGGAAGCCGGTGATCCAGGCAACTTGGCCTCCAGCGCGCAGAATGGCAGCACCGAGGCTGGGGAGCGCAGGCATGAAGGCTTGGGTGCTGGTTTAGCAGCAAGTGAAGCAGCACGGCATCTCCGGGGTCCCCCCAGAGCTAAACGAGTCCCTTGAAATATGCTTTCGTAGTCAGGGGTGAGCCATGGCTTCCACCTGAGCTCGTCTTCCAGCTGGGCGAGAACAGCCTGCTGTCGCTCATGCATTTCGAAGGCTGCTGCGTCCATTATTTGTCAGAGCTTCCAAAGGCAAATTGTGTGGTGAGAATGAGGAGTGGACCCAAACACAGACGATGGAGATGCTTAACTGAAAGCGAGCCTTTATTTGTGGCTGAATGTAATACTACAAACTAACAAAAACCTTAACTGGGGACAGCTAAACTGGAACCCTAGCTAGCAAGAAACTGGGGAACATGAACAGAATGATGAGACACAGTCTGATGAAGAACAGAGGTAAATATACACACAAGGTAACGAGGGGAATGCACAACAGGAGGGAGACACAGCTGAACCTAATTAGACGTGAGGAGACAGGGAGGAAGCAAAACAGAATACATTGCCATAGGACACAGACTTTCAAAGTAAAACAGGAAACACACGAACACGGACGCAAGGATGAAGAAGACACAGAGAAAAGAGACGTGGAGCAGGAAGGCACAGGGGAGGCACATAAACAAAACCCAAAGACTAGAAATCATGAAATACTAAGGAGCTAGGGAGCTAGAAATACTGGAAACTGAAACCAAGAGACTAGCAGTGAAAAATTATGATAAAATAAAGATCAATAATAGTACAATCTTAGGACCGTGACACATTATTTTTAATATTTTTGCAATTATATAACTTTAAAGTTGTTTTTAAAGTGTGCTACTAAGTTTAGCAAGAAAGTCGTGATCTAAACTTAACCTTAAGAAACTGCAGAAAAAATACAAATAACCCGAAACAAGACTTGAATGTGCGTGTGTTGTCCCTCCTGCACCCCGCTTTCACCCTAATGTGGCCGTTTTTGGTCTTTTAAAGTGGAAACACACGTATACGGCATTTGTTTCAGGAACGCATGCATAGCTATTTTTTTTAAAACCTCATACATTGGTCAGACTTCAGTCTTCTTATGATATTTTACGTATTAGCCGCTCGAAGTTCCAAACTGCTGCCAGAACGGCTAAAGCGGCTTTTCTCTCTAAAATTATTACCACTAATGGTGATAATCCACGAATTCTATTTAAAATTTTTAACTCTGTGGTGAACCCCCGTCCCTCTATGCCACTGCTGTCTTCCCCGGGTCTTTGTGGAAAATTCTCAAACTATTTTTTTAGATAAAGTTTTATCCCTTAGATCTACTCTTCCTCTGGTGACTGATTGTATGTCTACTCCTGATTGTTCGGCCACTTTTTATCAATTTGAACCCGTTTCTCTCTCCACTCTGAAGCGTCTAATTGATAAATTGAACAATACTAACTGTGTACATGATGCTCTCCCATCCCATATTGTTAAGGATTGTTTCAGTGTAATTGGACCTTGTTTATTGTCCATATTGAACTTCTCCTTGCTTTCTGGCTATGTACCTTCAGCTCTCAAGCATGCCATAATCCAACCTGTTCTAAAAAAAAGGAACCTTGAGCTTAGTGATTTTGCCAATTTTAGGCCAATTTCTAAGCTTCCCTTTCTGGCTAAAATACTTGAGAAGGTGGTTCTGCTCCAACTGCAGACCTACCTTGATGAGAATAATATAAATGATAAATTTCAATCGGCCTTCAAACAACATCACAGCACAGAATCAGCATTGCTTCGTGTTTTCAATGATCTCCTACTAATGGCTGACAACGGACGCCCCTCAGTCTTAGTGCTTTTGGATCTATCATCGGCATTTGACATGGTTGACCATAATATCTTATTAGCGAGACTTGAGCACACTGTAGGCATCAAGGGCGCTGCCCTGGATTGGTTTAAATCCTATCTCTCCAATCGGCTCTCTACGGTACATCTGGCTACATCCTCTTCCTCGGCTGTACCTGTTTGCTGTGGTGTCCCCCAGGGATCTGTGCTGGGCCCTACCCTTTTCTCATTATACTTGCTTCCTTTAAGTGCCATCTTTGAGAAATACCATATTGCTTATCACTATTATGCAGATGATATCCAGCTCTATTTTGAGCTAAACGACGATCTTGCTCTGTCTCTGAATAGCCTCCGAGAATGCATGTCTGAGGCCAAGAAGTGGTTGTTGTCGAATTCTCTTATCCTTAATGAGAAGAAAACCGAGATTATGATTTTTGGTAGTAATGCCCTTCGTGCCAAACTCCGGGATGCCTTTGGTTTTCTTAGTTGTTCTCTCTCTGATACTGTCAGGAATCTGGGTGTCTTATTTGACAGCTCCTTTTCACTTGACAAACAAGTGTCTGCTGTTGTCAGATCTAGTTTTTACCAGCTTCGTCTTATCTCTAAGGCTAGGCGCTATATCCCGCATAAAGATCTCGAAAAGCTCATCCACGCCTTTGTAACATCGAGGCTAGACTATTGTAATTCACTTTATTGTGGTCTCCACTCTTCCCTTTTACAGAGATTACAGACAGTTCAGAATGCTGCAGCTCGCATTCTAACCAAAACCAGCAAGTTTGCCCACATTACTCCTGTCCTTGCCGATCTGCACTGGTTGCCTGTCAAATATCGTATTCAATTTAAAATTTTGTTGTTTACTTTTAAAATTACTAACAACACTGCACCCAGCTACCTTAAGGACCTTTTAAACCCTTATGCTCCTGCTAGGGCTTTAAGGTCATCGTCACAGTTACTGCTGGCTCAGCCCAGATCTCGACTTAAGACTAGAGGTGATCGATCGTTTGCTCTTGTTGCACCTGTGCTGTGGAACAATCTCCCGATTGGCATCCGGGCATCTGATTCTATTCATTCTTTTAAATCACAGCTTAAAACATATCTTTTTAAACTTGCCTTCTCCACCTTTTAATTGCTGGTTTGTTTGTTTGTTTGTTTGGTTGCTGTGACCTATTGACCTCTTGTATTAATTCCCTCCTATCTTTCTACTGGTGTCTTTTATTATGGTGGTACAGCTTTTATCTTGCTATTACCCATGTGCTGTAGTCATTCTTATTGGTAGCTTTTATCTATGAACATAACTCGTTATTTTTATTTATCCGTTATCAATGTTTGAACCTTTTATTGTTTTATGTAAAGCACTTTGGTATGCCCAAGGCTTTTAAATGTGCTCTATAAATAAAGATTGTTGATTGTTGTTGGTCGTTTCCTGCAGCAGGAACAAGCTGGCCTGATGGTACAAAGCTTCTCCAATTCATGCTTCCCAAAAGCTGAGCTATTCCTTTAATTCAAGGTCAACACTGCTAGTTTAGCTAAAATGCTGGGGGTAAGTATCTAATGGCATTTGTGGTTGACATGAGGGACACCGAGTGCCCAAACCAAACATATGTTATCAGTGTATGGTGATATACTGTCAGAGCTGCTGATCAGACCCAGGTCAGTGGCTCAGCATGGTTCCCCCTCTCTTTTCCTAATTACTTCTTTATCTCTGTTTTCTTAGTGGAGGAATCCTCCGACACGGCACCAGGAAGTTTGATTCTCCAGGCTTTCTTTTCCTTAAGATTAAAAGTGCTTCAGAAGTGGATAAACAGTGATCACACAATCTGAGCCAAAAACTATACGCTGGGATTTAAAACGGGTTTAAAATCAATTTGTTGTTCTCCACTTACTCAGGCATCACATTTAATCTGGTTGATCATCTTTAATCTCGTTAAGCTGCACATCCCGTTTCTCAGGGACTCTCTGTTGGGAAGTACAACATGTGCAGGCTAAATAGTCACAGGTCATATTTTAACACATGTTGACTCATTCTGCGCTGCAGCCAAGTGTGTAGGTCCTGCTGGAGGGGAGGAGGGAGTTTGGGGCCCGTTATAATTATGATGATGAAGCACAAATCTCCTCTCAGTCGCCTCACCATTTGCCGTGTTGCCCATGCAGTTTGGCTGCAAGCTGTCAACTGAGCTGCAGCTGAACGAAGTGCAAAGGAGAGACCGCTCAGCAGCAGCAGCAGCGATGCTGATGATGGTGCACAAATACCTCCTTGCCATTTGTCATGTTTTCATGCGTTTGACCATTTCAATTACATGCTGTCAGCTGGGAGGGACGGAAAGCTAGAGAGAGCATGAGAGACGGAGCACATGCCGGAGAGAGTGCGAGTGACACATGTTGCACAGAGTGAGTGAGGAAGGACACATGGCGGGCCGAGCACACAGACAAGAGCACAGGGAAGAGAGGAGGGGGGAGGCAGACGTGCATGTGAGAGAAAGCTGGCAGCAGAGACAGGAGGGGGTTTATAGAGTGGTTAGGGGACAAGCACAGGGATATCAACTATCTCTGACCCCACACCCACCCCTGCCTCATCTGCCCACCCTGTAGGCCTCTGCCCTGGTACGTCAAACGAGTCCTATTTATAACCTGTGGATGGATGAGAGAATCAGGTGGACTCTCCTCTGGAAACTGTCCACGTCTGAAGGGTGAATGTATGTGTTAATGTTGACGCGCCTGCGAGTGCGTGTGTGCAGGGATGGGATGCTGGCATATGTCCATTTGCTGCAATATATGTGCACAGGAATGTATCCTAAGTCTCACTGATCTGCAGTGCTAATGTGCTATAAATGTTTTGTTTTGTTTTCTCCATATTAAAAGTGAATTAAAGGTAAAATAGTAAAACAATTTAATTTTCCCTTATCTGCACTATGGGTGAACATAAATACAGACGAGTCTTTAAGGCTATCCAAAGGTTTACAGATGTGTCGCACACCATCAGACGTCAGCATGGTTTGGAAGTAGCTGCAAACTTAATTCAACTTAAATTTAGCTAATAGGCATCCAATAAATAGATTTGAACTATCACATTGTCTTCATCAAGCTCTAATGACACTGGACAAATTCCAGCTGACACTGGGTGAGAGGCAGGATACATGCTGGGCAGGTTGCTGCTCTGTAACGGGGGGGAAAGGACCACTTGGTCAGTATTGTTTGTATATAACAGCATAATGAAATAATAAAGGCATAAGGAGTGCTCCTTGGTTGTAGTAAATGCAGGATTAAAGAGACTGTTAATTTTTTAACTCTCTGTCACAGCTTACAAGCTTGTAAAGTCTGATCTCCCCGCTCTGTGGTGGTTTCTATCAGTAAATCATGATACATAAAAATAAGATGGCTTCAAATAATTCCATTTATATTCTTGTCGATGTTCAAGAAGAAAGGAAATTTCATTAAAATGCAGGATGTTACCCAAAGAGGAATGACATAGTATTGATGATAATAATGCTCTCATAGAGCAGGTGCTCCATACTCTGTGGTTCAAATCCACTTTGGGCTGTTTGCTGTGTGTCTTCTCCAATGATTTTGGTCCATGTTGACATGACAGCATCACACAGCTGCTGCAGATTTGGCGACTGCGCATACATGATGTGAATCCCCTGCTCCGCCACATCCCAAAGGTGCTCTATCGAATGAGATCTGGTGACTGTGGACGCCATTGTCGTGTTCAAGAAACCAGTTTGAGAAGCAGGGTTCAAAGATGGGTATGGTGTGGTCATAAAGGGATGGCTATGGTCAGCAAGGCAGGCTGTGGTGTTTAAACGTCTATACTAAGAGGCTCAAAGTGTGCTAAGAAAATATCCCCCAGGATGGATCCAAGCTTTCACGATGTTTACACCAATCATCTGAATGTTGCTGCAGAAATTTAGACTCATCAGACCAGGAAGCATTTTTCCAAACTTCTGTTGCCTACTTTTGGAGAGCCTGTATAAACGTTATCCTCAGTTTCCTGTTCTTAGCTGACAGGAATGGCACCTGGAGAGGTCTTCTGCTGCTTCATGTTGTACATGTTGCATAGTCAGACCTCTAGCAAGTGGTTAGTTGAGTTATTGTTGCCTTCCATTTTGGCCATTCTCCTCTGACTTCTAACACCAGTAAGACATTTTCTCCCAGAGAACTGCTGCTCACTAGAACTTTTTCAGACCTTTCTTTGTATTTAAGGTTATGTAGCAGTGGATCAGCAGTTTCTGAAATACTCAGACCAGCCTGTCTGGCACCAACGACAATGCCTTCAGAGTTTCTTAAATCACCTTTCTTCCTCATTCTAATGCTCAGCTTGAACTTCAACAGGCTGTCTTAACCATGTCTAAATACTTAAATACACTGAGTTGCTGCCACATGACTAGATATCTGTGTTCTGCACGTTCATGTTTATATATATTTACATTGGTGCAGCTGAGCAGGTGTACCTAAGTAAGGGGGCACATTCAGGTGGATTAGAAATACCATACAACAAACTCCAACTATGGAAACAAACAATTTTCCTTTGGTTTTAATTCTTTGTTTCTCCAAGTTGTTCTTTTTAGTGACGTGCAGCATGCACAGGTCATCTGAGAAGTACAATGTGGCCATTCGTTAAATTAAACATGACTGCCAATCGTTTGCAGGAGCAGATGTCGATTCAAGCATACCCCAAACGCGATATCATCATTTCATCCCGCTCCCTCTCCCTTTGGTTGCTGTAATCGCCCGTGGTGTGCCATGAGGCGAGCGCCGCCGAGCTGTAAAGCTAAACCTGTGCCAACACTGGGCAGCTAATAGGCTCATCCATCATGGAGGGAATGAGACAGCCCCCCCACGCTCGCTCCCTCTCTCTACCCTCTGTGTAAGCCAACTCTCGAGCCCAGACATACTCTCACACACTTACAGGCAAAATTACTCCAAGGTTCTCCACCAGGGTATCCTTTCTTTATTATTCTTTAGTGAACAAGGGGGCCCTTCATAGTCAGCGCAATTTATCCCCTGTCTCGTTTCGAAATAAAAAAGTTTAAAACGAGGCAAACGGAGTGAGAAGGTCATTGTGGTTTCAAACCTCCAAGCCGCAGGCCTTCCTGAGCGTCCTGAATGTGGAAGCGAGGCCAGAGGGTCATGAAGAGGCCCGTTCAGTCCCAGCTCTGTTTGCCACAAAAACAAACCCATCAGTAGAAATGTTTCTCAACTCTCACATTTCCACAATTTACAATTTCTTAATAATTTGCTAGTTTGTAGTTTCAGTATTTTTTAAATTTCACAACTTTAAGGGAGTCGGTGATTGATAATCGGACAGGACTGCAAATATATTAGACGCCTTCCAGGCGTGTTTTGTGTTTTGAAGCTGACACCTAAAAATCAGTTTGAATGTTTCAGGTTCATTAAATTCAGCTTGTTTAATATTTCATTATCAGTGAGGAGAGTAAACATTTTGATGTGTCCTTACTTTTAAAAGGCCAACCATCTGTACGTGGAGATGGACGCCGAGCGGTGACGTCGGCTTTAGAGAACGATATTAACTGACTAGTTTGTGTACGGTGGTACTGTGATTTATGTTTAATATCCTGCTTAAATGTTTTTTTTAAAAAGTAACTTGCCAAACTGTAACAATTTTTAAAAAGGAATATATTTTCTAATTTCACCATATTATTAGGTATTTTCAGATAAATGCAAAATATATGATGACTTAAGGATGGATTAGCAACATGTGTGTGAGATCATTCGCTGTTTTAACAAATTGCTTCATTTTTTTCCCTTCTGTCAATTAATTCCCATAAAATCTGGTATTCCATGGCAAAATTCCATCACAGGAAAACTGTAATGCCCTCTTTATCAAAAACCTTGATTTCAACAATGAAGAGATTGTGCGGCTGACACGTAGTGTAGCTGACATTCGGTGGTTAATGGATGATGGTTATATAATAAATCCCAAAAGTTCTACCACATTAGTTAATGCTGGTTCTCACATTTCAGTCCAGTGTTGTGGTGGTAAACAACCCCCCTCACACAGGTTTTCTGTTGACATAAAACAAACATTTTTCCTCTTCTGAAAAACTTTATATTTACTTGAGAACATCGGAAGAACTTAAACCTACATTTGTGTGGTGATTGGTTCACCGTAGCCACACACACACACCTTCTCATGGTAAAAGATGCCTTTGATATGGTCCCAAGTGCTATACCCCGAAGTCTGTATGTTTTCCCAAAAGGAGGAAAGTCATAAAAAGTCCAGGTTCCCAAATTACTGTCACTCAAAGAGTTTCTTTCTCCTTCTCTCTCTCTCTCCCCCGTCTCCATTCACCTCTCCTCTCGCCAGCCCCGCAGTCTCCAACCTTTTCCTGCTTCCACCACTACCAATGGGGGCTTTCTCTTGTTTCCTGGTGCTCGAGCTGCTGGATAAACACACAAGCTGCCCCTCGTATAAAGGCTCAATTCTTCTCCATCATGTTTTAAATATGGATACAAAGAGAAACTTGTATGATAATTTTTGGCATATGGTGGTGGGGGTCAGCGGGTGGGGTGTGTGTGCATAGAGGGTGTGGGGGGCGGGCTAGACAAAGTTGTGCCTTGTTCTGATACTTGTCTAAGATTTCGGGGTTTTTGTTTTATGCAAGACCAGACCGATGCCATCTGATGGAGTGAACGGCAGTTTGTGTTTTAACGTGCCCGAAAATGCGAGGTTGAACAAACGTTTGGCTCCCTTCAGTCTTTGGCTGATGTGATAAGTGTTGGCAGGGTGTGCTGCAGCATAAGGCAGCACTGTTATGGAATTCGGGTGGCGTGTGGAAACACTGAGGAGCCAGAGATTAAACAAAGACGTAATTGCAAATCTCAATCTAAGAAGATCAGGCGCTCCTCTCCGACGGCGAGCTGTCGAAAGGCTGGCAGCTATCTTTGATCTTTGATTTCGTGATGCAGGAGTGGAAATGGAAAGAGAATCTGGCTCCTGGGTTGGAACATGCCAGAAATGACACAGATACCCGAGATGATACCGATGGCCCGCTGATAGCCTGAGGATCACCTTACTGCCCCTGTGCCAGCAGCACTGCAGCTGGGCAAGTACAGGCCTCTGAGGAGAGTGACGTTACCCTCCGATGATGCTTTAAACACATTATTACGTTAATACAGAGAAGGAGATGAGGGTGGTTGTATTTTCAAATAAGTACATTTTTACACTTATGGTTTCTTAGTTAAAAAATAGAAATGAAAGTTTGAAACTAAGAGCATCAGGATGATTAACTTTGCTTTCATTTTAAACTTGCTTGTTGTTGTTTGTTTTGGAAAGCAAGTCATTTGTAAAGGGTCATTATACAGGAAGTAATTTTACATAAAAATAATAAAGTGCTTTGTTTTAAAAAGTACCGCTTTTACAGCAGTGTCTGCAGTTTTGTTCTGCGATGATTGAAGAAAGCTTACTCCAGTCACACCTGGGAAAACAGTAGTGGGAGTCCACAGCACGACCTACATTTTTATCTCTTTTTCAGTGGTTGCCCTGAAGACGGGGACCAGATCTGCAACCAATCACAGTCAGTTGCTGTCTTCAGTGCAACTTTGGTGCGATGAGACAGTGACAAAAGCTGGATAAGACGGAGTCAGACTGCTGTCTGCTATCAGTTTGTGAATGAATGGGGTTAAGCTGACAATTACATGCAATCTGTTTGTGATAAAGTGGCAATCACCTGTGATGGTTTGGAAAAAAAACACAAGTCTGTTGCCACTTGTCGCACGTCTGTTACCGTATCATTACAGTCAGAGTCCAAACAGAACCTCAGAGATTCCTCCAGAAATAGTGACGTAGTTTCTAGGGGGCAACAATTTAACTGCAAAAGGACATATGCACTCAGCAGCCTCACGTTTATATAGGAATATAATGAGGATACAACCAGCTTAGACAAAGCCCTATTAGAAAGGGACAGGTTGCAGATGAGCTGCACTCATACGCACAGACTGATTGCAGTGTGTTGGCAAACTGCCTGCATTTAGAAATTAGACAGATGGTAATTATCTGCAAACCTTTGCCAATCTGCCTTGGCGAAGGTTTGCAGATAATCGCCGCTGGTGAAAGACGATTGTTTCGCCTTCGATCAGGCAACCGGTGCGGTCACCTGGTTATCAAAAGCAGTCACAGCAACTACTTGCAATCATTTTGCGAATGCAGAAAATTGAAATGCGATGCCTGTGCAACCAACCAAATGTTTCCTAGTTGCAAGGAGGATCCCGTCATATTTTTACTCCAGTGACTGAGCCATAAATAAAATCATCTAGCGGTGTAGACGTGCCTGGATTAAATTCATTACTGATGAGTCACATTCATAACCTCCTCAGACAAGCCTGTGTGTGCTTGTGGTAAACTGTGTTTTTTACAGTCAGTGTACAGCGTAAATATCTAAATGTCTGGATTTGCTACCTTGTGTCATGCCTTGTTTTGGCAATGAAAGGGCCACGGGCTCTGCAAAATAACACTACTGATTAGGGCTGCTCGATTATGGCAAAAATGATAATCATGATTGTTTTCACTGAAATTGAGATCTCGATTATTTGACGATATTTATTTAACCCTTTAAGACCTACTATAGAACCAAGTCCGCCAGAGCTTATATTATATTTTTACATGCTGTAGTGCCATTTGTGGGAGCATTTCAAGTTGCTATACAACTGTTATAGCCCATATTTTAATAATATGTATGCATTAAGTCCATAGCAACTACATTAATTGCAAAAAAGTGCAATAAACTACAAAAAAATTGAAAATCGTTTGGGTTTTTTTAACATATATTTCTACTTGGAGAAATTTAAGAGGTTTATCCCTCGAAACTTTAAATACAAAAAAGTTGCAAAAAATAGTTTACAACAACAGGAAATTTATTTTGAGTGTCTTCATAGTTTTATTTTGGAGATACACCAATTTTTATATACTGCAGAAAAAATGAAAAAACAATCCTATGATGCAAATTTGCAACGAAAACAGCAGGTGCATCAAAATAAACTATTTCCAGCAGTGCAATTTGAGTTCTAAACATCCCAGCAACTATTCAGAAAGGTCAAACATGACCAGTATAGGCTTTTAAGGCCTACAAGTAAAAAACTACATTTTTCGCGAAAATGACGTCACTTCCGGTTTCGGGCAGGAAATGGCGGACATGCGATAGTTCGGGCTGATGTCTGTTTCACTGTGGGAAGTGTTACGAACAGCTGATCAGATCGGCAAAGCGTGTTTCTGGAATATTATGTTTTTGTTCCTGCAAGCGCTTTTTATGCAATTTTTGCAAAGCTTTATGTGGAAGGAAACCGTGACCGAGGACAAGCTGATGGCATAAGATGTAAGTACAACTCCTCCGGTTTCATATGCAAAACAAATTATTGCGCTAGCTTACGCGGTTCGGGTTCTACAGGGATTTAAAAATAGTTACACAAAACGGAGCGTGCTGCTCTGACCGGCTTTAAAGGGTTAACAATGACTTTAAAAAATAATATAAAATAGTGTGCAACACCACTGAAGTTTTTTTTTACCTCTCTTTTCAACCAACAGCAGTCACTCTCCTCGCCAAATAACTTCTGCTTAGCTTTCCGAGCTTCCCTCGGGTCCTCTTAATCAGTGGTCTCCAACCTTTTTTGCGCCACGGACCGGTTTATGCCCGACAATATTTTCACGGACCGGCCTTTAAGGTGTCGCGGATAAATGAGGGAGGGGCTAATAATCGGCTCAGTCATTTTTAATGATCGTTGAAAGCCCAGATCGTAATCGTGATTAAAATTCGATTAATTGAGCAGCCCTACTACTGATCAACATGCATTAAAAATGGCTTCACACCTTAATGTAACAAGTGTCACCTGGCAGTTTGTTGCTCTCTGCCAGGTGATTGGCTGAAGAGCTGTGAAAAGGTAGTGGGTGTGTGGGGTGAAGTCAGCGCTCTTCTGTGGAAAAAACCAGAGGCAATTAATTCACTCAGGTGCGAGTGGGTATACTGTCGGTAAGAGACTTTTGCCATTTTTTGTTTGGATCTTTTGCTATTGCATGTGCCTATTTTTTAATGTGTCAGTCTTGAGGAGAGCGAGAAACGGCAAGCAAAAGTTTTATTGCAGAAGTATAGCGGCGTGTTTGCCAAGAATGAGTTGGATCTTGGTTGTAGTAAATTGATCACTCATGAAATTCCTTTGATAGATGAAACACCAGTGCGACAACCATACAGGCGAATCCCTCCGTCTCAGTATGAACTGGCAAGGGATCATATCAAACAGCTGCTGCAAGCTCGCATCATCAGAGAAAGTAGTAGTCCGTACTCATCCCCAATAGTTCTTGTTCAAAAGAAGGATGGAAGTCTACGCATGTGTGTCGATTATAGACAGTTAAACGCCAAGACCAGAAAGGATGCATTTCCTCTGCCAAGGATTGAAGAATCCTTGGATGCTTTGACTGGTGCTCAGTGGTTTTCCACTTTGGACCTGGCTAGTGGTTATAATCAGGTGGAAATGGCTGAGAAGGATAAGATTAAAACTGCATTTTGTACCCCATTTGGTTTGTTTGAGTTCAACCGCATGCCGTTTGGTTTGTGTAATGCACCCAGTACATTTCAGCGCCTGATGGAGCGTTTGTTTGGAGATTGCAGACATCAGTCGGTGCTTTTGTATTTGGATGATGTGATTGTTTTTTCATCCTCCGTGCAACAGCATTTGGAGCGGTTGGAAGAAATCTTCTCTCGTCTGGATAAAGAGGGGCTTAAAGTGAAACTCTCCAAGTGCCAGTTTTTCCAGAGGCAAGTGAAATATTTGGGGCATGTGGTGTCTGCCGAAGGAGTTTCTACTGATCCAGATAAAATAGCTGCAGTGCGGGATTGGAAAACGCCCAGCAATCTAGCAGAACTGCGTTCCTTTTTAGGATTTGCTAGTTATTATAGGAGATTCATAGCTGGTTTTTCACGCATGGCTGCTCCCTTGCATAGATTGGTCTCTGCACTCCTCCCTCCAGGTAGAAAAGGTAGGACCCCCCCAAAACCGTTATTGGATTCTTGGGATTTGGAGTGTGAACAAAGTTTTCATCAGCTCAAGGCTGCTCTGGTTTCTGCACCAGTGCTTGCTTTTGCTGATTTTCAGAATCCATTTACATTGGAAGTAGATGCAAGCTATGGGGGTCTAGGGGCAGTGCTTTCCCAGGAGTATGAGGGTAAATTGCGGCCAATAGCTTTTGCCAGTCGGAGCTTAAAGCCTACAGAGAGGAATATGAGAAATTATAGTTCCATGAAGCTTGAGCTTGTAGCTCTCAAGTGGGCCGTCACTGAAAAGTTTAGGGAGTATCTTTTGGGTCATCGTTGCACTGTATTTACAGATAATAACCCACTAAGCCATCTGTCCACGGCAAAGCTAGGTGCCACAGAACAGAGGTGGGCATCAGAGCTGGCCGCTTTTGATTTGACCATAAAATATCGGCCTGGGGCTCAGAATGCTAATGCAGACGCATTGTCCCGCCTACATGGAACTGTAATGGAATTGGATGGTCCATTATCTAATGATATTGGAGTGCAGTGTGAGATGATTCCCAGTGTTCAGGCAGAGATAAGTGTTTTACCTGGTTGTTCTTTCTCTGATCTCTGTACGTTACAGAAACAAGACCCTGTGATTGGTCCCTTCTTAAAGTATTGGGAGGTGGCCAGGTTGCCAGATTCAAAGGAAAGAGATGGTCTTGGTAAGGGTTCGAGGGAATTGGTCCGTCAATGGGGGCGGATGAAACAAAGGGAGTCTGTGTTGTATCGCTGCACTCATACTCCTGATGGAGTGGGGGAGGTTGACCAGCTGGTGCTGCCACAGTGTTTACAGGGCCGCGTCCTTCGTTTACTCCACGATGAGCATGGCCATCAAGGGGTTGAGCGTACACTGCAGTTGGTGCGCTCGCGATATTATTGGCCGCACATGTATGCAGATATTGAGAGATGGTGCAGAGATTGTGAAAGGTGTGTTCTTTCTAAGGCTGTTGTGCCAAAGATTAAAACCTTTATGGGTAGTATTTCTGCATCTCGGCCTCATGAAATTTTGGCAATTGATTTTACAGTACTTGAACCCTCAACTGATGGTAAAGAGAATATTTTGGTAATGACTGACATCTTTTCTAAATATACTCAGACTGTCCCTACAAAAGATCAGCGAGCCAGTACAGTGGCAGAGGCTTTAGTGAAGCATTGGTTTCATTTATTTGGGCCTCCAAGCCGTATACATTCTGATCAGGGGCGAAATTTTGAAAGCGCTTTGGTGCAACAGCTGTGTAAAATTTATAAGATAGAGAAGAGTCGGACGACACCCTATCATCCACAAGGTAATGGTCAATGTGAACGATTTAATCGTACACTTCATGACTTGCTGCGTGCCCTACCTCCTGAACAAAAGCGCCGGTGGCCGCGGCATCTCTCCCAAGTCACATATGCGTATAACACCACAGTACATCAGTCAACTGGTATGACTCCATATTATTTGATGTTCGGGCGAGAGCCACGGTTGCCAGTGGATTTTTGGTTGGGTGCTGGCAGTGAAGTTGATGAGGACGTCACTCTTGAAGAGTGGGTACAGGAACACCAAAAGTCCTTGGCTGCTGCATATGATGTTGTGCAGCAACGGTTAGAAAGGAGAAGGGTTCAGAGAGATTTGAATTCCTCTAAATGTGCTAGTCCTGATTTGGAGCAGGGCGATTTGGTGTATATGAGAAACCACTCTGTAAGAGGTCGCAATAAGATTCAAGATTTTTGGGATCCCACGCCCTTTCAAGTAGTGCGACCTCCTCCTGGTCATGGCGTAGTATATTCAGTCGCTCCTGCTGGGCACACTGGTCCACTTCGACAAGTACATCGAACTGAGTTGAGAAACATTCCAATCAGGGAATTGGATGGAGACCAAGATAGTGGCCTACAAATGTCAAAACAGGATGATCTAACCGGAATGTTGGCCACAAATAACAGTATGGTTGATGAAGTGGAACAGATGTTTACAGAACAGGGAGATGGAGGCGATTCTGCAGTGTTGGAGGAAGGGACGTTGAGTCCCACACATGTGGGGGTGCCCCATTTGGATTGTTCTGGGGACCTAGAACCTGGGGAGGAAGATGTTGCCAGCTTGACGCAAGGGTCTCGTAGGTCAATGAGGAAGACTGCTGGACAGCACTCAAACCCATTTAAATTGCCACAATCCATTATAAAATGAGCAAAATTTTAAGTGTGCTCTCTTTTCAGCTCATCGTCGGGTCGCCGATGCCCTTTGAAGGGGAGGGTTGTAACAAGTGTCACCTGGCAGTTTGTTGCTCTCTGCCAGGTGATTGGCTGAAGAGCTGTGAAAAGGTAGTGGGTGTGTGGGGTGAAGTCAGCGCTCTTCTGTGGAAAAAACCAGAGGCAATTAATTCACTCAGGTGCGAGTGGGTATACTGTCGGTAAGAGACTTTTGCCATTTTTTGTTTGGATCTTTTGCTATTGCATGTGCCTATTTTTTAATGTGTCATTGGACTTTTTTAGTGTGACCACGAATTTTAATAGAAGAATTGATCAAGCCCTAGATCGACTGCGCGCAGGGAAACTGATCAATATTGCAGGTATATTGAGTGTTTGTTTTAGTTTCATGATTTTGAATGGTTTTATAAAATTGCTATTTTATTGGGTAATATTTTAATTGATAATGTTGTTTGTTTTTCAGCTGTGCTGTCTCTGCTGTCCTTTTTTTTTTTTTTTTTTTTTTTTTTTTTTGTTCTTTTGATTGATTTGTAATTTTGTTTTGGTTAGTCCATCCAGCCGTAGAGGCGGTTATTGATTGAGAGTAAGTTTTGTAAGGGCGGACTAACCTCTCTTTTGTTTTTTTTTTATTTTAATTGTTTGTGCCACTTCCCTTTATCTCTTAGATCACAGGCCATACATAGCACTGATTCCCAGCTGCGCTGAGACCCGAATTGTTTGCAGTGTGTGCCACGATTGCAGTGTCACTAAGCGGGGTGTGACGGGTTGTAGTGTTATTTCGCACAGTTTGTGTGGTAAGTCTCATGTGCAGCTGGGATATCAGCAGGATGTGTTGTAAGTCCTGTCTGGAAACGACTGGGAATTTGTATGTTTAACTCATGTAATAAATAAATGATCAATTATTTCTTTGCCCCGTTTACTCATCCCTTGTCCTCGGTTACATTAATAATTTAACAATAAGCAAGTTCTATATGTCATTCAGTCATTCACCCTGCATGACCCTGCTGTCTCTGATCACTCACCATTGTCTAAATACAGTGAAGTATTGGTTAATGGTATGTTGCTTATTGAGCCCTCAGTATTCAGTGAGCATCCGGATGGACACCATAGTCTTAAGCCAGTACTTAAAAAGTACTATGAATGAAATCCTAACAAAGCAGAGAGCTTGAACGCTAACAGATCCATCTTAGAGTCACCTTAGCAACTCCATCCGCTGATAAGGCCACAGAGATAATGACAGGGTCATTTTGGTTGGCTCTCATGATCTGTTTTGTTGCGTACATACATTTAAAATTTGATGCTCATCAACAATGAAAATCAAGGAAGGCAGCAACTAAAACCATCAGATACGAGCTTTCTCCATCGCAGTGCGTTTCTTCTGACAGAGCGGGATCAGCAGGATGAAGCAGGGAGCGTGACTCCAGGAGTCGGCGTAGTGTGGAAACGGCTGAATTCTCACTGAAAAAGTGAAAGAGACGTGATTTGATGCGAGATAAAATGAGGGCGGTGCGCTGTAAGGTCAAGATTAAGAAATCCCGCCTGTGTTTGGGGCTTTTGTATCCATTGCAGGATCACTGTATGCAGTAAAGGTCATTATATTAGTAAAACACTGAATATCTGTTCAAATGGAAATATATATTTTAATACATTATACTCCATTTGTTTTTGCACTAGTGTGAGGGGATACCCGCCGTATGATGATTGGCAGCCCTGCGCAGAGGTAATAAAGCAGCTCATTCTTCTGTCTGTCAGGACATAGAGCGCGCATTCACCGGCAGCCAACGGACACAGCTTACTCTGGTTTGCTGAAGAGGACGTATAAAAACCCTGTTTCTTTTGTAATGAGCCCAAAAGCCTATTTAATATTTTAATCCTGTCTCACCTTACCCCCGTCTCTCAAAATTCAAGCCTCCAGAAATCTGGAAAAACAACACATTAAGTTTACATTTGACCATGTCCTTTCCATTTTGACCCGTTCCAGTCAGAAAGTTTGTATTTTTGTGGAATGGCTAAAAAGTCCGCATCAAATGGTTATAATTACTCTTGCGTGGTTCAAAGGGAACTACTGACAGTCACAGTTGGATGATAAACTAGATTTCCAACCAGATAACTACAGAAAATCTTCATTCATGCATTTATTTTCTCTGGACTGTTGATGTTTGTATATTAAAAACTCACAAACTGGCTCAGGATCGTACCTTTTCACCCCGTGACCCCACGCCCACATCTAAAGCGGAGACTTGCTGTGAGATTAGGAGACTTGATCCGGTGAGGACGATGTGAGATAAAGTGCCTCTATGCCAAACTGTAGACTAGAAAACCGATCTCAGAGATAATAAAGATTTCAAACACTGAAGTTTCGACCTGGTAATTCTGACTCATAACAGCCGCCTCACTGGAGCGGGCATGAAAGAAAAACCTTGAATGGATCTGACGTGTGGGGGAGTGAGAGATACGATTAGCAAAAAATAGCAGGAAGAAAAGCAGACAAGGCTTTTAGTGTTTCCACTGCAACTCGTCTGTAATCTTATGTTGTCTTTTTGATAGAGACAAATCTCTCTAAACAAATAGATACATGACTGTCTGAACAGCATATTAAGTTACTAAAGTTTTATTTTTTGCCCATGTGATCACTTGATAGTTACAAAGGCCTTGTCATCCATAAAGAATGAACAAACATTTGATATAAGGCTTTTTTTGCTTGTTTTTGTTTATGTATGCTTAAATAAATCTCCTGCTGCTGGTGTTGGCTGTGCGACTGTATTATATTTATTTATATTATATTTAGGTTTACAGTAAGTCACTGCTTAGTAAATGTTAGAATGCTAAAACACTGCTAAGTACACACATTCATAACTTAAGCAGAAGTACTGATACTTGTGTTAAAAGTACCTTGGTAAAAGTTGAAGTATTAATTCTTTACTTAATTAAAAGTAAAATTAAAAAAACATACAGACTCTGAAATGAATTTTAAAAAGTATGAGAGTAAAAAAAGGCTCTTTGAGATACCTTGTCAGATGTACAGTGACAAAGACGGAAATGCAATAGTCAATGGCATTAAAAGATTTGAATGGAATACAATCTTTATTTAAATTATAATTATAACGAAAGTCTTCAGCTTGTACATCGGTTTGCTAGAACATCAGCAGAGAAAAACAAAGCATTATTAGCTGTTGCCTACATTGTAGATAGGTAGATACTGTGGTTATACTGGTGTATACTCAGGGGTTAGAATGGGATGTTTTAACTTCATTCATGGGGCAACTCTAAGATTGGTTGTAGTGGTGCAGCGTGGGGGGAAACAATCCCTCAGGAATAGTAACAAGATATAAGCAGCAACCCTTAGACATTATAAAGCTAGCATCCAGTGCGTGACTCTATTCAGCATCATTAGCTAAAATTTAAATGGTAGCTGACATCAACCAGCTAACACTGACCATGAACGCCACAGCTTCTCTGCACCGGTGCATCGTAGTTGCAGTACTACAAACAAACCTGCATTAAAGTTCTTACTATTCATACAACCTTTGAATTCCACTAAATTATTATACTTGAATTTGTTTTTTTAAGACTTCCCACAGTATGAAATCTTTCTGACATCTTTCTCAATTTCTGAGAGTGAATTGATCACACATTAACGTTTCTTTTGTCCTTAAGGTAAATACAGAAACTGTACATTTAACATGCACCTTTACTGACAAACTGCACAGAAATAGTTTGTATGATTGCTCATATTAGCTTGGGTCATAAGGGAGGTTAGCCTCATAGCTAAATATATATTTAAACCCAGCTAAGGCTACTGTTAGCCTGCTATACTCGGGTGGTCTTGTAGAAATAATATTTGGACAACTTGAGCAGTAGCTGTAGCCACAATCCAGAGGTCAGGAAGTGGATTAGTCACCTGAAAGTTGCCATTTTAAGACCAGAAACTTGGCATTTTGTTTCCGCTTTGATACCATAAAACACCAGATTTATTCCATACAGAGTTTATGCGTGTCTGAGTGTGTAGTGTTTCATTAGTGGTCGGACAGTTTGTGAGCCATTAAACATCATCCCGTTCAGTGGAAGTGTCTTTGAACACAGCAACAGAGCTCGGCAGTGACCGTGAATTTCCTATTCATTTTATCCACTGATGGTTCAGAACACGTTATATGCGTGTGTTCTGAACCATCGGTATAAAAAGAGTTTTAAGCTTTGAACCAGCTGCAGGATGAGTCCTGATCCTAAAAAATATTTGATTTGGTTTAACAAAAATAAAAGAAACTGGAAAAAAGGGTTTATGATTGAGGATAGACGTGACCTCCGCCGAGGAGGTTATGTTTTTGGTAGCGTTTGTGTGCATGTCCTTCTGCTTGTAAACACGATAGCTCAAAAAGTCTCGAATGAATTCTGTGGAAACTTTGTAAAGTGGAGAGTGTGGTCGTTATAAATCTGTTAAAATTTAGCTTACGTCCATCGAGGTCTTTAAGGTGAACTCTGTAATTTATTGGTCAAAAATGGACAAAAAACCTTATAACTTAAAGACTATGATTTGTAAATGGGTCTTGTGAATTGTCAACATATATAATTTATAGTATAATAAAGTATAAAACAATACAAGGTTGGTATCATACTGACTTGGAGCTCCAACAGGAGCAGCTGCCATCATTTCACCAGGTTGTAGCTCGTAGTAGGTCTACTTTCTATGGTTTTAACTTGATTATGACTCATTATCAAAATCCCTGTGGAGAATATGAGAGTTTTACTTCATCATTGAGCTCTTTAAGAGGGGAAGGGCAGTGGGCGATATTGGCGGTAATCTCTAGGTTTTCCATCTAATCAGATGTTAGGAATCGTTCCAGTATTTCTTCTGATATTTTTCCTTTGGGTAAAGAAATGTATTCTTTGTCATGGTCATCGGCCAGTTGACCCAGTTTTATGGAGACTTTCTAGATCCCGGTGTTGTGTTATGTTTATGTTATTTCTTATATTCATTATCTTTGTGTATTTACTCTGTTCTAAATTCCTCCCTAGTGTTCCTCCCTCCTCTTTCAAGTCTCTCGTATTAAATTAATTCATGTCTTTGTCTTCCTGATTTAATGATCACTTCCTGTTTTCTGAGTTTGCAGTCCCGATTCTTTGCTTTTAGTTTTACGTCGTTGGTCTCGTCGCTGTGATTTGGTTCACCTGTGTCTTTTTCTCTGTCTCCAGCTGTCTCTCCTCCCCGAATCACCCTTTTGTGTGCATATAGTTGCTGTCTTCCCCTTTGCCTTTGTCACAGTGTCTGTTCACCTTCCCCAGTGCTCCTGGTTGCTAGCGCTTTTCCTTAGTCTAGGTTTCTGTTAGTTGATGTTTTTTAGTTACCCTTGTTAGTTTTTGTTTAATCTGGGTTCCCCTCTTCACTAAATATGACATTCTTTTGATTGGGCGGGCAAGATGCACATCCAGGTGGCCTGAGTCTCCTCCATCCATGGTTACCACTATGCCAGGCTAAGTGTGAATAACCAAACAAATGGTACCAATGAGAGTTTTGTGAAGGTTGTGATAAGCAGGTACCCGATCGGTCTGTTGACTATGTGCACAGGCAGTCCGGTTGTGATTGATGAATGTGGCTTCTCGTGAAATACGGCAGAACTTATTGGCTCATTAATGTCAGATCTGCAGTCAGTTTCCCGTGCTACAATACTGGGATTTAAAGAGTTATCAGAATGGTTCCAGATCAGTTCCATTTTCCAGCTTTTTGATCCAACTGAAACAAATAGGATCATAAATAGGGAATAGGCAATAAATAATTTATAGATACATTTGTGCCAGTTAAACAACATCTCCTACAAGCATGCAGGTACATGTGTATATATACTCTGTCCTCTTCATCGTGTTTGTTTTGTACAAATACGCCAGTGTACCTATTTGATTTTAGGAGAGCTGCCACTGTGCAGGTCATTCATCAAGCAGAGCTTAGCCTGTAAACATTCAATAATGTACTTTACTGAGCCCTGATCTTACAAAGCTCCAGCCAGCATAGAAAACTGTCTATTTTCCACAACCGGCTACACGATGGGCTGAAATATTGATTGCACTTACGTCTCCTCATAAATCCCGTTAACAAGAACGCTTCATCTATCACAGCTGCTGGATGGAGAACCTTGTGTGTTCAGGAGAAAAAAAACATGAATATTGCATGTGAATCTCAGCCATAAATTCTGAATGCAACATATTTCACACTGCCGATGAGATACTGAGGCCATAACAGGCTTAGTTAGTTAGTGCATATAAGGTAATGAAACTTCTCAGCTTGGCTCAGGCGTTCACTCCCGTTCGGATCAGCACCTCGTGTCTTCCCAGGTTAAGCAGGTGTGAGTTATGGTGCGCGTTCACCATCAGGAGAGTTTAGCTTCCTCAGGTGTCATTGTTCTGGCCTGCTGATTTTACAGCACATGCCTCAACTGTTTCCCCTGAACTAAGAGAGTCCTGACCCAGGGCTTTTAAGCCAATCATGTAGTGGAGCGATCCAGGTCAGGCTAGGCAATGTGGTCCAGAGGGAGTCTAATAAAACATGTCAGGGAGCGGAGAGGCCCCAGTCCATAGGGGGGACTCAATCTGTCATGGCCCGTCAGCACAGCCTTAAAGCACAGCGATGGCTGTGTTGCTAACAGTAATGAAGTTACCTGAGTTTATTACTGGGCAGGCCAGAACTGCTACTGCCTGGATAATACTGGATGAAGTCTGTCTCATGAAGGTGGCTGTAGGTGGCTGACTGTGCACTGCAGGTCACATGAATGGACTGGTACTAACATTGTGCTTTCCTGCTCCATTTGAGCACTCAAAGTACTTTCTTACTACAACCCTCATTCACACAACCATCTTTCTGGTTGAAGTTCTTGCAACCTATGTAACACACGCAGCCCGACAGATGCATCGGGGTAACACAGGGTTCAGTATCTTTCCTAATGATACTTGGACATGTAGACTACAGAAGCACCAACTTTCCAATGTTTGTATTTATCAACCACTTTGCATGCAATCATAATCATCCCCTCGCCCCCAACCGGTCACAGCAGATGGCTGCCTCTCCCTGGGCCATGCTTTGCCAGAGATTTCCTTCTTGAAGGCAAAAAGGGACTTCTTCCCACCGTCGCCAAGTGCTCCCTCATAGGGGGTCGTTTAATTGTTGTGGTTTTCTCTGTATAGTTGCAGGGTATTTACCTTAAAATATAAAGCACTCTATCTTCTGAGCCACAGCCCCACACCAGGCCGAATAACAGCGCATAACAACATATTCAATTTTTATGTGATTTTAGCAATTTCTTTTCTTTTTTGTATATCTAACGTCGTAAATTATGGTTTTTGAAACTTTTTAAACAGGTTGGAGTTAGCTGACCCATTTAAAAAGTTTCAAAAACTTTATAAATGGGCATTTGGGTTTAGTCCAAAAAGTCACAGCAAGCAATGAGAGAATTTGTACAGTCTGTCAGGGCAGTGAAGGGTACAAACAGTATGAACACAATCAGTTACAGACATCAGGTAGCTTGCACAAGAGCTTTCCTGTTTGAAAAGTACAGAGAGACTTCAGGAAACCAAATCCTCAAACGTAATTCTTCATTTTTTTAATTGTATAAACACAGAGTGACCGTCTGCTGTCCAGAAAAATTTAAAATGAATTTCAGAGACTTAGTGAGATGTTAGTACATTTAAAGCTTTAATCACAGTTACAGGTAGCGGTGGGGAATAACACATAATTGGTCTTTTCTGCGTTTAATGGATCCGTGTGCTACACTGTATGATTTATACACCAGTGCTGAGGAAATGCAAAGCAGAGACTCAGACAGCTTTTTCCAGGACACTGCATCACATGTAAGCCTCCACAAATGGACAGGTAGTGTTTTTACTCCAGCTGCTCTCATCTGCCAAAACAAACCAAGACTCTAAACTGCAGGTTTAGAGGAACAGAAACAAGAGGCCAGCTAGTTCAGTTTAAGTGTTTCTGTTGAAAACTCCTTTTTAAAACTCTTTATAACATCTCAGACTATCTGCTAAAATCTGCCAGTGTGTGTTTTACCCTCTCCTCCCTGGTCACAGTAAACTTATTGTTCAGTTACATGTAGTCTGCACTGTGCACGCTACGCTTGACTTGTTTGCACTGTGTCAGGTGAACGGAAACGTTTTTTTAGCACGTCTGATAAGACACGTATGCAAACAGCAGACCACCTGTGAACTGTGACTGGATTTCATGTTACCAGCTCTAAACACCATCTCTCTCCACACATGGAAGAGATTATCTCTTCATTAAGTAAAATTTAGTATTATTTGCGTGATTACCCATGATTCTGCATGCTACCGCTGGTATCACCTGACTTTCTTTTTATGCTGTGTTTGGGAATAAAGCTAGCAGTGGACATCCCAGTAAATTCACCCCGAGATCAAACCCTGCAATGCTCAGAGAAACTGCAAAAAAACAGAAAGAGCTTCATCTCAGACTCTACAGGCCTCAGTTAGCATGTTAAATGATAAAGTTCATGACATAATAATTAGAAAACAACTGAACAAATCTGACTTGTTCAGAAAGGTTTTCATTACAAAGCTCTTCTCTCAAAAAAGAACATGACAGGATGACTTAGACTCGCATAGCTGGATATGAACACAAGACCTAAGTGGAGATGTTTTGACCACAATGCACGGCATCACATATTGAAAACACCATACCAGCACTAACAGCTCATGAAAAGCCCGTCGGTGAGGGGGTGGTGATTTGGACCTGTTTTAGGCTCCTTGCAGTCATTGAATCGACCATGAACCAAACAGCACAATGAGTCTGAATGACTGGAAAAGAAGAGAACCAATTTGTTGCAACGGCCCAGTCAGACCTCACCCTGATCTAAATGCCATGTTGGGACCTTAAGAGAGCTGTGCACAAATGAACGCCCTCAAACCTAAATGGACTGAAGCACGTTGTGTAAAGACTGCAGCAATTTCTGTTGTTTTCTTTTTTCTGATATCATTATGTTTACATATTATATTTGGCAAATTAAAGGAATTGCACATGCCAGGTTTTTTCCTGCATTTTTTTGCTCTTACTAAACTTTGGTATAGTTTTGTATTTGCTTAAAGTGGGGGAGAAAGTTGTTTTCCTATTTTAGCACAGCTGATAGCGAGCAAGCTCAGACTTTGCACCTCTCCTACCACTACACTGCTGTCCACTATGTTTTCAGCATACTGAGGAATGCTAGCTCGGGTCACTCGATGTGAGATCTTCCCCTCTGGCTATAAAGCCCACTTTATACTGCTGCACATCTGTGCCCCCCGCTCGTGGAAATATCACATTTGGCTGTTTGTGACTTGTGTGCTCTTGCTGGCGTGTGGGACACATGCACAGCTCACTTACACCCTTTTACCCGTGGATGCCAGGCCAGGCTTCTCTAATACATGCTAATGCATTCGGGGTGGAACATGTGCTGTATTTCCTAAGGTTTAATCCAAGCTAATGTTTAAAACATTTGACCTTCATGTGTTGATATCACTGCACAGCCAAATGAGTTCATTCCGGCTTCAGTCACTGCGACTGCTTCAGCGACCTCGCGTAGCATACTTGCGAGGGATTACATCGATGATCTGTGATAAAGTGCTCGACTGTTTTCCACATGCTGCTCTCATGGCCACGAGGGCATTAGAGATGGATAGAGACACAGAGAGCGCAAGAGAGAATGAGGGAGGGAGACGGAAATAGCAAGCGAGTTAAAAGGACACAAAGAGGGACAGAGCGATACTGAGAGCGAGAAACACAGGAAGACAGAAGGCCGGGTTAGAGGGAGGAATGAGCAGAAGCAACGGACTGCGAGCATGAGAGGGAGAGGGAGTGAAAGAGGGGAACAAAGAGCATATTGTCAGTGCTGGGCGCTAATCGTCTCCTCTTAGGCTGCCAGAGACAACAGGTGAGAGCAGTTTGACTCCCTGCAGGCTCCATGAGGCCTTCATGGCTCTGTGTGTGTGTGTGTGTGTGTGTGTGTGTGTGTGTGTGTGTGTGTGTGTGTGTGTGTGTGCCGTGGCCAGGGGACCACGGGAGAACTCACTCAATGCCAACTCAAACGGCAAATGAGGGCCGCACCATCAAAGTGTTCTTTTCAGACATGCCAGGGCCTCGGCCGTTTGTGTTTGTGTGTACGGGCGAGTATGCACATTGTGCGAGCGTCCCCATTTGCATCATGTGCAGTATCTCCTCCCACCAGCCGTAATAATTGTATATGTGTTCAAAGCAACAACGGAAAAGGACATTGCACCGGCTGGAAAAAAATATATATATGAGAGAGGAGCGCCTTTGATGTTTACAAGAGTGCGTGGGCTTATTATGTGTTAACAATCTGACAAAGCATGCGACCCAGAGCAGCTGTTTGAAAAAGTCTCACCTTCAGGAGGATGGAAGTGACTGCAGAATATCAAGCAGGAGTGATTAAGCAAGGAGAGCAGCTGTAAGTGATGCGGGTTTAAAAGCAAATTTCTCAGGAAGGGGAGAGCTCATGTTAGTGTTGCATTTCAGTGAAGTGACTAGCAGACCTCGCCGCGTAGATGCTTCTCAGAGGTGAAAATTTGAAGGTGAGTATTTTTTCGGAGTTCATGTGTATCAGGACTGGACCTGGAGTTAAATCACATGAAGAGGAACAGATCACAGGGGAGGGGGGAAACTGATGTAGAAGTCTCAAAAATGTTCATTTTGTCACAAAATTGTTTTCCTTTCTCCTCCAAAAGTCGAGTTTTTAGGTTAGTTTTAGTTTACTATAATAACCTTGGTATGGACTTTGTGACAGTAGGAAGGAAAAACTCGCTTTTAGCAGGAAGAAAAGTCTGGCAGAACCAGGCTCACGCCCACACATGTGGCCCACACATGGGCCAGCACAAGGCCAGTTGCAGACACACTGGTGGTCCTGTGCTGGCCCATGTGTGGATTACCTCTGGCAAACCAGATCTGGGCCACCAAAGGGCCGTCATTCTTTGCGGTATGTGGGCCTCGTGTAAGTTGCGTGCAGCCACGGGCCAGTTGCAGACACACTGCTGGCCCAGTGCTGGCACAGATGTCAGCCTAATGCGTACCTTAGTGAAGCCATGTAATAACAACATGTACCGGAACATATTAGCGCAAAAGAAACATGACAAAACTCTGTTCAGACAGTGAACGGACTGATTCTTATATACTGTAGCACTTTTCTACTCTCCCAGATTACTCAAAGTGCTCCATACAACATGACACATTCACCGAATCACACACTTTCTCTAAACTGAGAACTTCCTAACTACATTCGTACACATCAAAACAGTTGACATGCAGACTGGAGGAGCCAGGGATGGAACCACCAACCTTTCAATCAGTAGATGACCCACGCTACCTCCTGAGCTACAGCCACCGGGTGGTAACTGTAAGTAAATCGTCACTAGGTTTTGGATAAAGTGTACACTCACAAACCTGTCAAACCTGCATTTGAAACGTTGGATACTACAGCAGTATAGTATTGTAACATGGCATTTGGGTCTTCTAACTAAAATAGGAAAATAAATAGCACCATTATTGCCAGACCTGGTTGACATACACCCCGCCATGACACTGGTCAGTCAGAAGTGCCAGATTGATGCTGGACCTGGACCAGACCTGTCTTCATTGAGCCTGGGCCACATACACCAAACTACAATCTGGCCAGATGTGGCATGCCATCACATAAACAGTGCCATCTACACCAGGCTTGGCCCATATCTGCTTGACACCAGGTCCGGGCCTGACCTGTCTGCTATGTGGGTAGGATTGGGTAATTGGGTAAACATATCCAATTTTGGGGGAAGTGATTGGGGTATTTTTCTACTTCAAACCATTAACTGAGTAAAAAAATGAACTTGTAAAGCACAAAAGCTGAAGAGTGTACAGACGTGCATCTCTCCTTTTCACTGTGTTGTACAGACGTTGAAAGATCTGGTAAGACCTGGTATTGTATGCGGACTGCAGACTTACATGAGTCATTAAAAAAAGTTGAAATAAACCAGAATTTTCCATTAAAATGAATAATTTCTGTGTCCTGAGAATTCACTGGTGTTGTGGCTGGTGTGATCTGTCTAGTTTGGCATACAACAGGTAAAACTCTGACTTCCAGAAAGCTTCAAAATGATGTAACATTTCTGAATGCTTATTTGGCCCTTTAGCTACAGCACTTTTGATAATGCAGTTATGGAAATATAATCACAGTGACAAGTTCTGGCAATACACAGGCATCCGAGATGACGTCACTTGTTTCAGCCTCATTTTAAGCCCTTTGTGATAAAATCATTTGACTTCCAAATAGAAGAAAAACAGCCATCAGTACCATTTTAGGTGTACTAGCCATTGTGTTGGTCACTCTGAGAATGGAAAAGAGCTGCAGTGGAAAACAAAAAGCAGTGTAAGCTCTGTTGTGCAGGGCATGTAGCATTAACTATGCATGCAGGGATAAACAAATGTACCGGAGTCACAGCAGACCATGTCGGGAAACATCTGGGGGGAGTGTGTGCGTGTATTTATGCTGGCATATTTATGTGTGCGTGTGCATTTGTGTGTGTGTGTGTGTGTGTGTGTAAGCCGGCAGACCACAACCTCCTGATCATCACAAGATAAAGCCCGGCCCTTTAATCCATCGAACATGGGAGTACAAAACGTCATTCACTGAAGATAAAAATAAGCACGATAAGGTTACAGTGTGGAGTTTTTAGATTTGAGGCGTGTCACCACTGAAAGCACTCTCAGCAGAAGTTGTGGTCGGCGTTAGTGAACCTGCAACTCGAGCTCAGTTTTCTTTTAAATGCCAAAAAGATTGCCGGCAAACAAGAAAGAGCCAAAAGTAGAACCTCCTAAATTAGCCCATCAGTCAAAACAAGTGGTAGTACCTCCGAGGACGCCAGCGTCCAGAGAGTGTTTAAAACTGGATGTTTCATGTGGGAACTAAGATCAATCTTTTTTAAATTTTTTTATTTTTTATCACACACAGTTTTCAGTTTTCAGGATAAATAAATATCTAGTTTTTCTGGTACTGTTGGACTGTAGTCCTTTATGTGGAAGACACCGCTACAATATAGTTGTAACATTTTGATCATTCCTGAATCCTGATTTATCTTTTTTTAACTATTTCTTTTGCATGCAAACAGCTTTTTTTTGTCAGTTTAAGGGGAATTTTTCCAAGAGTTGACTGATTTTAGCTACCCTAACAAAACACGGCTTCAATAAATCTGTACTAAAGGCTGCAAACTCCTTTGTGGTTGTCTGGCCTGTAGCATTTAGCCCGGAGTGAATGTCACACACACCTTCTGTGGGTCAGCAGTGTACTTTAGTACAGATATCCCCTTTTCTATTTGTAGCTAAAAAAAAATGTAAGGTGTGGTTTACAACTGCTCCGTCTGTCTCAACAAACATTAGGCTAAGAAACAAGGCTGGAATAAACTAAACAGTGTGGGCACAATGGCCTTATTCAGGCCTGCAAGTCTTGGTTAATTGATTGATTAGAGCATATAAAATACATGTGACTCTTCACATCACATTTTAAACTTAATGCATTTTTTCAAAAATATAAACTAGAACACAAACATATTATATTTGCATTTATTACAAATGTTACCAGCCAATTTATCAGGTACAGCTGTGGTCACAACTGTGCCACTCTGGTCAGCTAAGAGCAGGAAACTGAAATACAGTTTTGCACAGGCCCTTTAGTACCAACATTTAGACACCACAGTCTACCTGAGCATATTGCTGCCCCTTCAATGCCTTTATCACCACAGTGTACCCACCTACTGATGGCTGCTTCCAGCAGGATAAAATGCACCGTGTCACAAAGCTTAAATCATCTCAAATGCTTTCTTGAACTTGACAATGAGTTCAGTGTACTTAAAAGGCCTTCACGGTCACCAGATCTCACTCCAACAGAGCACCTTCAAGATGTGGCGCAACGGGAAATTCTCATTATGGATGTGGAGCCGACAAATCTGCAGCAACTGTTTGACGCTGTCATGTCAACGTGGACCAAAAACTCTGAGGAAAGTTTCCAGCACCTTGTTGGATCAGTGCCATGAACAATTAAAGCATCTCTGAAGGCAAAAAGATGTCCAACCAAGTACTACCCTAATAACATGGCCACTGAACTATTTTTGTGCACCAAGATTGAATGTGTCTGAATACTTTCTAAAGCAACTGCCTAATGAGAAGGCATGAGGAAGTTAGGCCTCGTTCTCTGGCCTAACTTCTTGAGGCCAGAGAACAAGTTCTTGATGTAGATAAGCTCAAAGTGGACAATGCCCAGACCTCGCCTGCTCAGCGACATCTCCCCCACAGTCAGTACAAAGTGCATTCCTGTAAGAGTCTAAACATTTCGCCAAATATCCGAGTGTACCTCATCTTCTTTCTTTCCTGCTCGTGTGGAGTCACTGTGTGAGAAGTACCTGTGAGGAAATTCCACAGAGTTTGGTCATAATAGTATAGGAGCAGTTTAATTATCTTTTTTTTTTCCCCCAGCTCTGTACTTTATATAAACAGACTTCATATTTCAACAGAATCCACACATCGGCCTCTTTCTTTGTTACAGTCGCACTATCCATTAGCAGCATCAACACACCCCAGATGTCCAAGGACGGCCGCAGAGGAGTGAATTTAGCCACACACACACATGCCAAGTGATATTGACAGACTGGAAGAGGTAGATTAGAGAGTCTGGGAACACACACACACACACACACACACACACACACGCACGCACACGCACGCACACTTAAAGCAGAAAAAGACTTGGACTGAGTCCAGACTGCCTGTCGCGCCAACTGTCAGTCATATTACACTGCTAACAAAGAATGCAAGAAATACCAGCAAATTAAATCAAACTGGATACACTCTTAGAAACTAACACCGCCTCACAGATTACATTTCTGGTTCTCTGTCACCATTACCCAACGCCGTGATGACTTTTGTACCTGCTCCTGAGCACACACACATACACACGAGCAGCATATCTGTCCACACAAACACAGATGCCAGCAGTCCCCCCACAGTCGGTGACCCCTGAGGCAGCACGGTGCACTGCAATTAAAGTACATTAACACATGCACCACAACTGTTTCTTTCCTTCACTGTTTAAGATGAGGAGTTGTAAAGTGTTTCCCCGATACAGTATTCTGTATCATTATATCCCTCTCCCTTCGTTTGATGTGCTGATCTTCAATCACCCTGCACTGGAGGGGTGAAGGAACATCAGAAAGCTTAACGCTCTGGCCAACTCCGGTTTCAGGATGCTATAACTTTTTGAACTTTAAGCTGTTTCCTTGGGATTTTCTACTTGTGGGAGAGAACTTTATTCCTAGTGACAGGTGACCAGAGAGATGTGGCAGACTGCTGAACAAGGAAATGGCTGAACTGTGAAAGTTAAGAAGCAGGATAACAGCTTAAAAATTTACTGAGGCCAACATTAAAAGTAAAGGATTTAAGATAGAAACAGCTAAGAGTGCTGTATGAAGTGGTGAAAAAATACACTGTTTACTAATTTGTTCACTTTAAATAGATGTAGATGCAGGTCCTCTTTGAGAGGACCCAGAAATAATGAAGGACACCTTTTGATTGTCAACAATCCTGAAATTAATCATTTATGGAGAATATAATGTATTCAGTAGCCTAAACTAGGGGATTCCTGATGTGTCACTGATGTTGTTTTGTCCGGCCTTCCTCCCCTCACCCCCAGCTGGTCGTGGCAGATTGCTGCCCCTCTCTGAGCCTGGTTCTGCCTGAGATTCCTTCCTGTTAAAAGGGTGATTTTCATTCCCACTGTCGCCAGGTGCTTGCATGTACACTGAAAACAAAAGAACATGTTGGATTTACTTAATTCAACAGTGGAAATTTTTTGCACACAATTGTTTTGCTTTGGAAGAAACTTAAACAACTGAGTTAAATCAACACAACTTATTCATATTCAATAAAGCTGTGCATTTTGTGTTGATGAAATGTGGTTGAAACATGTTTAAATGAAGTAAGTTGAGCTCTTGGAACATTTTAATTCTTCACAATTTTGTCACTTTATTCCAACACTATTCAATAACTTTTACCCAAATACTACTTGGTCATGTAAATACTACATGTTGTCTTCATATTACATAATGTTCAACAAAGTCTAGATAACGTGAAAAGTTAATGGATTCACAACAACTTCCACTGTATCCATCCTACTATCTTTATCCGGGAGCTGGGGCATAACCCAGAAGTGATAGGGTAAGAGGCTGGGTACACCCTGGACAGGTCACCAGTCTCTCACAGAGAGACAACAACTATTTGCACTCACATTCACACTTATAGGTAATTTTGAATCGCCAATTAACCTAACTCAAATAACTGCATGACTTTTAACAGTGGGAGGAAACCAGATTACCCAGAGAGAACCCACTGCAAACTATCTAGATTGGGGATTTGAACGCATGCCCTTCTTGCTGTGAGGCAACGGTGTTAACCACCACGCCACCAAACTGTCAAACCAGGCTTAACAAAAGTAGGAAAGCTATGATTACAAGGCTTCATGCAGAGTTTTTGTCCTTGACAGGTTAAACCACAATAAATAGCGATAGCGTAAATGTGGTGTGTGTGTGTGTAGTTGTCTGCCTCTTATAAACCCAGTGACTTTCCTTTTCCCCTTGTGAATTTCAGTCCAGCAACTAATAATAATAATAATGGATTGGATTTATATAGCGCTTTTCAAGGCACCCAAAGGCACCCAAAGCGCTTTACAATGTCACTATTCATTCATTATTCATGCCCTGGGGCAGACTGACAGAAGCGAGGCTGCCGTATCGCACCATCGGCCCCTCTGGCCAACACCAGTAGGCGGTAGGGTAAAGTGTCTTGCCCAAGGACACAACGACAAGGACAGAGAGCCCAGGGATCGAACCGGCGACCTTCCGGTTACAGATGCGATTCCCAACCCCCTGAGCCACAGTCGGGCGTATATAACTACTCTTACTAGATCCTATCGTGTCATCTTAACAAGAACAAATTAAGTTGTTGAATATTATGCAGATCCTACATGATTTAATTACGTTCACCATAGAAACATGAAATAATTTGTTCAAATTACAAGTTATACTTTTGAAAATGCAACAACCGCCCAATTTCCTTTTTATGAGTGTAGGGAACTGTCTGATTGTTGAGCTTTGTTCTGTGTTATTGTAGATTCTTTACATTATAAAGTGCCTTGAGGCAGCTGTTATTGTCAATTTGCATTATATGAATAAAATGAAATTAATTGTTGGCATTTATTTAAAAACAAAAACCTTTGTTGACAAATAGGCAGCCAATGATAAATGGACTACTCTACCTGAGCACTCTTTACATTCACACAAGCAGGTTTTTGGTTTTTTTACTATACTTTACTGGAGCAGTCTGAGATCAAACCATCAACCTTACAATTAATAGATGACCTGCTCTACCTCCTGAGCTACAGCCATTAAAGAAAACCATTAAAACCACCTTTGGAACTCCTCCTGCCTTTATGCCACCACCACTGTCATGGCAAAATGATGGTTGTTAGATAATTTCTGTGCTGTTGCAATGACACGAAGACTCAGTACATCCATCTGTTCCTCCGTCCGTCCATCCATCCATCAATCCATCAATCCACCTGGATGGGCTTGCAGAGGTAGTAGTGCAGAGAATCTCTGGACCAATATCCTCTTGATCCTCTAGTTCTTCTGGAGGGGACACATCAAGCCATTCAAGAGATGATCCCCTCTGTGTGTCCTGGGTCTGAACCACAAACACTGCTTGCTCTAATGTCTACGTATCGCCGATATGACAGAAGGTAAGGATGATTGCTGGAGGATTTCTGTGCTGTAGCAATAACACAAAGACTCAATCCGTCCATCTTTCCATCCATTTATCTGCCGATATAACATTAGGTAAGACTTACATACTATACCAAAGCTTAGGATCCAGACACATCAATGAGTGAGTAAAGTCTTCTACATATGTGCTCCTGTAAGTAATTTTTATCCACTTCTAAACCTTAAGTGGCCTTTTTTCCAATCACCTGACACTGATATGTTAACCCTTTGAGGTCAGAACCTTAACCCTAGCTCTATGTGTTGGGGAAAAGCAAAAAGAACTTTTGCGGACAATATTTAAATAGCGTTTGATGAGTCAGAATAATTATTTGTTTTGTCCTCTAGTTGACAAGATTTTGGAGTAATCACATGGGCTTGACAGGGTTGATGTCTTGGGGTAATTTTCGCTGCTTTCGATATAGCTGTGCAGTCATGGTTCAAGACACTTTCCCAAGACGTGAGTTTGGAAACCGGTGCCATCATTTGGTCTCACTGGCAGCTTTTTTTGTTTGTTGTTGGAACATGAGATTAAATCACATAAACAGATGATTCTTGCAGTAAAGGGACCAAACATGGTGCAGAGATAGGATGAAGGCTAAGACTGTTTATAAATGTGTGTGTGTGTGTGTGTGTGTGTGTGTGTGTGTGTGTGTGTGTGTGTGTGTGTGTGTGTGTGTGTGTGTGTGTGTGTGTGTGTGTGCCTTGTCCATGACGTTGTCCACCCCCTGGCACTGGAAGGGGTCTGAGGTCTGGGCACCATGGAAACTACCCACTGGGCCTCAGTGGGGAAGAACATCATGCACACACACGCTCTGTTTCTGTTGGACCGCCAAGCACGAATTCACTTATTTGTGGAAATGTTAAGAATTCAAGCAATGAAGCTTAGAAAATTGAACGTTAACCAAAAGAGCAAAAGACTTTCTGGGCTGTAGCAGTGAGGCTCACACTGGCAGCTCAGCGGGATGAGGATCTCAGTCTTGATCTGGTGCTCGATTCTCGGTTCAAATTTTTCTATATTTTTGTTACGCTGAATGGCGTGAAATTTGCCTAGAAGGAAGAAAAAGAAAAGATTTCAACCATTTAAAAACAGACTTTAATCCTAAAAATATAGACCTCACACCAGCTTTGAGTACGAGACAGCTCTCTTCCTTCTTCATTCTCTCCCTCATGGCTGGCTCTCGCTTTCCTTCAGCAGACAATGGCCTCTCTGTCTCTACTATTTAACCATTTTCTCACCTATCCCAAACACTCACACGCACACACACATAGAGGTGCGTATATAAACATCGCTCGGTGTAATTTTCATGTTTACGCCTTTTGAAGAACACGCACACATACGCACGCAGAGCCAAAAAAGGGGAAAAAGCAGCGATATCAGTGGTGTGATACCATCCCGAGGATGCCAGGGCAGAACTGAAGTGTGGCACATGCCTTTGATGTGAATCCAGAGCATGGGCATGTAACAAACGCAGATACCAAATTACACCCTGTCCTGCTTTGATCTCTAAAACCCCACACCTGCTTCTACAGAGGTAATAAGATTGTGTGTGTGTGTGTATGTGTGTGTGGATCAGAGAGAGAGTGCGTGAAAGTCTTCTGTGGGATCTGTGCACATCTTCTTCTGCACAATCGGTGCTACAGATGCAGAAAGGTGCGTGCACCAGTGTGTATCTGCATGCCTGAGTGCAAATGTTTTATAGTACATGTTGTGTGTGTGTTGCAGAGTTGTTTGTGCTGTTTGTGAATTGGAGGGCAGCATTACAGCGCTGGGCCGTGGGGAACTAAACCCTGGCAGCAGCTTGTACGCGCCTGGTAAAAACATGTTCCTGGCGACCTTCTGCCGAGTTTGCCTTGTCGTCACGTCGTCCACAGTGGACTCCCCACTCTGCCTTCACAGCCACAATGATCAGGTTGCGTCTTGGATTTCCATCTTGAAGCACCCTCTAATCTTGTGACAGTGGAGCGTGAAGGGGGGGCCACTCCTCCGCCCTGTAAGGTTGCCTCTCCCCTGCGGGGTTTGTTTTTTGTTTTGGAGGGTTACGCTGACAGTGACAGATGAAGCAATCCGAATCAAATATTGAAGCAACATGATGTAACTGAAGACAAGCTCTGTTTTTCAGATCGACACCGGGCTGCTTGGATAAATGATGACAGATGAGATCTGCAACCGTGAGATGAGCAACAAGAGGATAATCACAATGACTGCGTAGCTTTCGACCTGTAACTTCACATGTCATCGCTCTTGTGACTCACTTGTTTGCAGAAATCATCAGCGGCAGGAGGACAGGGAAATAACTTTATTTCACTCAAGCTTTTTGGAAATTTGCTTTTATTTTCTTTCATCACAGCTTGTTAAAAAAAAGGTTTGCCAGCATCAGTAGCAAAAAAGATGATCCATAAAATCCTTGCAAACCAAAATATGTTGTTGAAAGTACAAGAGCATATCATCTAAACTGCAAGAAAAGCACATTTCTGTGTTCAGAAATGCATTACAAAACATGATTGGCATTGTTTGGCACTAAGGTACGGTGGCCCTGAGAGGTCAAATGCACTGCAACTTAAGAAAACAGAAGCAGATAGAAAAACACAACGGAAATGTTTTCGGGGACAGAATAACGTGACAGATGAGCTGTGATGCGTGTCAATTTTAGTCACATGATTCATGTAATGCTGTAGAAACATGTTTGGTATTAGCTATTTACTGTTAGCTTGTCACATCCGCGTCTGGTCCATCACCTTATTGTCTCCCCAAAAACTGTTCCGTTGTGCTTTGTGAAACTTTTTGTTTTGTTTTTGTTTAGTTATTGTGATGTTTTTTCTATTTGCTGGTGTGCGATACTGCAGTAGTAGTATGTACTGATCCAATACTAAGTATATACTAATACCAAGTACCAATACTTTTAACCTATAAAGCCAGCTTCTGTAGGGGAGCAGCGTGCCATTATTAATGAGAACAATCAGCATCAATTTGGAAATTCTGAGCACATTTTAATGACCACTAAATCACTGTGATTTTTACTTTCCACAATAATTATTTTACACAACAAAACACAACTTTTAGCTTTTTATGTATTTTAAATCTGAATGTTTTTGGAGACTGTCTTGTGCCTGTCTTTAAAGCAGTTTGGGTCAACTTCTGTTGGTTATTACATTCACAGACATTTTTGGAATTTATTTTTTCATTTTCAAAAACTAAAGTATCGATTCTATAGTGCCAGTATCGGTCGGATACCAATACCAGCATTGGTATCTAGAATATCGATATCTGGATCGATCTGCCCACCACTTTTCTTAAGTTGCAGTTGTTTAAAAGTTTATAAGTAAAAATAAGTCAAAAATAAGACACCTAGGGGATTCTGGTAGCCTAAAGGCCAAACCTGCCCCCCTGAAATCTGCTGTTTTCCAAGCAGAAGCTACAGTAGACTCTGCAACGATTGATTAGCAGTAACAGTCCGTTGATTTACTTCAACCTGAGTCTTCAGTCATGAATCAGAAGAAACTATGGATCCTTAAAGGCAACTTGTGTGTGAAAGGTTTTCTCAAACAGCCTACTTTTTGTTGTTGTTGTTGCTGTGCACTGAGCACAGTAACAAGGGGTTTGTGCATAAACAAAGGGTGATTTGAGGGGGCTGTAAAGGGGTTTGGCGTTGGCTCGATGGTGCCAGAAAATCTATGTTAACATGTTCTCAAGTGGAAAAAACTTTGTGCATGTACGACAATTTGTCTCCCTCGGTCGTTAAAATTAGTGAACGAGTCATCCAGTGCTTGTAAATACCAAAGCAGCGCGGGATAATGGGGATGATGATGATGAGTGCCGCGGGAGGTTGAGCGAACTCCGTGAGTGTCTGGCGGCGCTCAGTGGTGCGCTGAGAGACTTCATCAGCGCGACCCTGAGCAGGAGCTCATCAGAGGGGGAAAGAAGAAGGGCTCTTCAGAGGTCCCGTGTGAAACGTGGGCCACTAATAGAAAGGTGGCGCATTAGTGTGATGACACAGCCATTATGGAGCTTGTTTACAAACACACGTAAACAGCTGCCTGCCAAAAATTGCCAAGTGATGTAATGGAAACTATGAAGGTGCTGGGATCTGCTGTCTCACCGGGAACAGAGGGCAAAGTATAAAGCCGCAGCTGCAGTACAATGTCAGCATGTTTTCCATCTGGGCATTAATACTGCAAGTTTATTTTACTGCAGCTACTAATGTCCTATTATGTTTGGCTGTGGCTGCATAATGAAATTATTTATGTGGGGAAATGTACTGAGGTTAAGGAAAAAGGGCACGCGTAAAAAGGTTTCCGAGGCACATAATTGAAGGCACTTCGATTTAAGGACATCTGTGCATATTCAAGTGTCCAAAATTCCTCCTGTGAGTGTGCTTAGAAAAGGACGCACAGCCTGGTTTTCCACGCAGTCTCTCGGTCGCGTTGGATGACCGCGGCGCTGTTCAGCTCGTCAAACACGCCGCTGTCAATCATCTCCTTCTGCCACTGCATGGACACTGCGCCCGTGCTGAACTCCCTGAAGAACTTCTCATCCTTGGTGTCAAACGTGACGTCCTTGATGTCAGAGTTGTCCTTGAACTCGTCCGCGTCTTTGGCGTAGACCACGTTGGGCTTTGGCACCCAGGGGGCCTCCAGCAGGCCCGCCTCCAGTCGGTGGAAGTTGATGCTGTTGAAGAACTCGTGGCTTCGTGGGTCATCGCCTCTAAAGGTGATGGATTAAGAGGAAGTGTTACTTTGAGGCATTCAGAGAAATGCCTTGTCCATTAACACAAAACATGTCAGAAATATGTGACGAGAAGTTATTGCCACGCATTCAGAATCATCTGCCTCGCTTCCCCTTCTGTTGATTTTTTATTTTTACACCCATATTCTACACCACTCCATCCAGCTTCAACCTTTCTGCACTTATCTTGACTCAGAGGTTATAATGAAGGTGACACATTACTGAGGAGTTTAAATAATTGAAATTATTGAAAACACGTAACTCCAGTGACCTAAAGTTTCACTGTCAATACAATAAACACATGTTCTTCTTGCATTTATGTAATTACAGAGCCGCTATGAAGCTATACCTATAAGCGGCTCTGTAAGTTTGTGCAAATGAAGCGAATTAAAAATAGCCTTCTTTGCTAACAAATAAAACTCAGAGCAGCTGAATGGCTTTAAAAATAGTAAAAGTAGAAAAATAAATGGGTCCAGCTGCAGATCAGCCAGCTGTGTTGGCAGGAAAAGCAAAAAAATCTGTTCGTGCTCTGTTGTTAAATTTTCTCATTGGCTCCTTGGGAAACTCAGGACTGACCATGAACGTTTATGCATCCAATATATAAATATAAACATATGAAATTTGTTTCATAGGCTACAAATTTTTATAATTGGAGAATGTAAAGAATCACACAAAGTACATTTTTGTCACATGGAGCTGCTGGAGAGGACCAAAAGCAGAGCTGATGGTCACAAAGTTCCTCTGAAAGGCTTCGAGGACACACCCTCCCTTTGTTGTGATGCTTGGAGAGAACTTAAGACGACAAGTTAAAAATATAAAAATAAACTGAAGCAGAGAAGTTTGAAAGTCACAAAATAAAAATCAAAGCACATTCAAGTCGGTGCCTTCGTTTTCGCTCAGGTAATAATTTCCTTTTTGAACAAATTTAGCGCCCCCTTGTGTTGGTGTGGTTGTAGTACTTCATCAGTGTTCACGTTGATGCTTTTTTCTATCATTTGTGGTCGAAATCGAGCAATCTCTACTCAGGATTGTCTTAAGTGCTTCTTATGAAGGCCCCTTTGGTTCGTGGAGATGTTTCACCTCTCATTCAAGAGACTTCCTCAGTTCTGTAAACTGACTGGATTTGGTGTTGGATAAGTGAGCGCAGGAAAATCTACAAGCAGGGGTTAAATATGTCGGACAGTTCTTAGAACTGAGGAAGCCTGTTTGATGAGAGGGGACAAAGCAAAAAGCAAAAAGAAATCCAGCTGCATTCGTTTCAAGCGCTTAAGACAAACATGAGCTGAGAACCCACACTACACTGTTTCTCCTCAGAATGCTGAAATATTTATTTCTGTTTATTAAAGACTTCCTGGTCCCATTTCTTGTAAAAACCACACCAAGAGCCATGGCATGTTTTCATAAGTAAAAAAAAAAGGAAGTGAGACTTTTTCTGCTGCCGGGCGACTTCGCTCCATTACATCTAGACCATTCAAACTTTCAGTGTTTTTCTTACTGGCACCCAAAGCGACGCGCCACCCTCTTCTTGAGGAAGCGGCTGATAATATCTTTGGTGGGAGCATCGAAGGATTTGTGTTCAAACTTGCACTCGTCCTCCAGGGTGCGGCGAGTCACCTCATCGTTCTGCACCTTCTCCCTGAAGTCTCTGAAAGGCAAGCGGGCGGCCACCATCTCATAAATGCTGCATCCCAGGGACCACCAGTCCACAGAGTAGCGGTAGTACTCCTGCTTCAGAACCTCAGGGGCCATGTAGCCAGTCGTACCAGCCTGACCACACACAGAGGGCACAAGAAGAGAATTTAGGTTTTCATTGTTTACAGGTTTTTGGGTTATTTTGTTGTGGCATTCAACTAAATTAAGCTCCAAAGAATTGTCAGTCATTTGCTGAGGTGTGTGAATGTAGTATGGGGTGGGAGAAATGGGGGGAAATGGATAATCACAGTAGGAAATTAACAAAAGGCGACAAAACATTGCTGCTTCCTTAGCAATTTATGATTCTGATAGGCACCTAAAGGCCCAAAGTGTACAAGCTGTTCAAGAGTGATTCAATATCAAAACATGACGTTGTTTCAATATTAAAAAAGGGTGCAAGAGTGACGTTCGGTCAACATCCGATTTCATCGTTGATTCAATGGAATCACCTGATATTGACTAAACATTGAAACCACGTCTCCTTGCTATCTGGGTTGATACAAGCCAGGATGGATCCAGGCTTCATGTCCTTCACACCAAAGTCTGTCGCAGCAGAACTCCACACTCATCAGACCAGGAAATGTTTTTCTCGTCTGATGCAAATTGTAGCCCCAGTTTCCTGGTCTCAGCTGACAGGAGGGGCACTCTGACATCATCAAAGTATTTTCACCCAGAGAACTGAGAACAGGATGTTTTCTCTTTTCAGACCATGCTCTGCAAACCCTGCAGATGTTTGAGTGGGGAAAATCCCAGCAGATCCAACAGCCTTTGAAACACTCAGACCAGCCTGTTTGGCACCAACAACCACACCACATTCAAATTTATTTACATCACCTCTCTTGTTCATTCTGGTGCTCAGTTTGAACTTCACTAGGTCACATTGACTCTCTCTCTGTGTCTAAATGCATTAATGATCGGCTAATGAGATATTTGCATCACTGACGGTCTTGTCAGGTGTTACAATTTTGTCAAAGGCTTCTGTGGGTCTGACTTCCTTTGCATACAGAGGAGTTGCCCCCTGCTGGCCATTGAACAGAATGCAGGTTTAGGGCACTTAAGTATTTATTATTTTGCTCAAGAGCTGGTTGTGGAGCTGACAGACAGCAGTCTCTGATAGCCAGAAATACTAAAGTCCGAGATTCAAAAGACACAACTGTTAAAAAAAAGACCTTTTTCTGAAACCATTATAAAGCAGGGAATGAACGTCAACATGATAATCTACTCCAACAAATCATTTATAGTTTGAATAATTATTTCAGTTATCTGCAACAAGAAGAAGCTGGATAAGATATACAGCTTCTGTTTAATTGAATGTAACAAAAAACAATAAAACATCAAGATAAAAATGAAGATGCTAGAATGCACCAAAACAAGATAAAGAGAAAATGATGATCCTTTAAAGCGGGGGTGTCAAATGTAAGGCCCAAGGACCAGAATCGGCCTGGTAAACACTACAATCTGGCCCACTGGATGGCTTTGGAAAATTTGGAAAAAGGGTATAAATTTGCAATCTTTACTGCAGAAATGTAATTAAATAATCGATAAATAACTGAATTTCTGAATTTCCCGGAGGAACCCACCCGAGGGATTAATAAAGTTTCATCTAATCTAAATTATTAAATGACAGCTGTTTTTTCAATATCTGCTCTATAGATTGTAGTTTTTTTTTATTCAGTCCACAGTAAATAAAGAAAGAAAATGAGATTTTTTTTTGTAAATGAACTAAAGCTTTGAATTTTAAAATTACAAGACTGTCTGAAAAATTAAACAACCACACAGTTTTCTGTAATCTTACACATTTCTTACAAATTTAAGCCCAAAGAGAGATTTCATTTCCTACAGCAGCGTTTCTTTTTCAGGTAGAAAAACCAAGACATGTGATTGAAGTTGAACTTCTCTACTTATATTGAAACGAAATAAATAAACGAGTAGTTAAACTCTCTGGTCAGCAGATCGAATGCTTCTGCTCAGACGACCCCACTCAGACGAGACCGGGTGTTCTCTTTGGTTGCTCCCAAACTGTGGAACAGCGTTCCCCTCACAGTCAAATCTGCTTCCTCCACTCAGTCCTTTAAAACTAGACCTAAAACCTCTTTTTACACACTGGCATTTGAGTCCTCCTGTACCTGCACCTGCCAACATATATTTCTTGCTTATTACTTTCCCTTTTTTTTTCATTTTACATTTTGTACAACACAAGTTGTACACCTCAGATCAAAGTGGGCTGTATGTGACCATGCCTGCTTTAATAGGCACTTGTGAGACTCATCCAGTGAGTGGAGGCCTGCTGTGAATCCTCTGACTGTGTTCCTGGACTGGCAAAGCAAAGATTAGCCAGCGAATGCTAACAGGCTCTGGTCAATCTACCTTACATTTCTCAGGCTACGCAGCGTCCAACCGTGGATGAGGTCAGGCACCTTTTAATGAGATTCATTTGGGTTACACAGGGCTGTGCACTTATTCGTTGTTGGCCTGAGCAGGACTGGGAGTCAATAAATCTATTCCTGGTAAGCTCCTTGGAATGGCAGGTGAACACACTGTGAGAGAATTCAGTGTTAATGTCAGTGAGGATTTCCTTAGTGAAGCAGAAAAATAATACAAAGCATTGGGTGGCCATGCAGGACAATAAAACAAGAGATTCTCTGGTATGGAGAGTAGAATTTCTTACTCTTGCACAAACCACAGAGAGCCTCTGATCCTGCACATATCTGACACTGAAAGTCAAGGCTAATCTAGAGACACTCACCTTCTGGCAGATCATTTTGCCCTTGGACAGCTCCACAGCCAATCCGAGGTCTGACAGGCGACATTGTCCTTTACCATCCAGCAGCACATTTTCAGGCTTCATATCACGGTACACGATGCCCATGTTGTGCAAGTGCAGGAGGCCACTGGTTATCTGGGCTGTGTAGTAAACCACACGCTCCATCCGTATGCCTCTCTTCCCTAAGTCGTATATGTGGAACCTGAGGTCTCCTCCAGTCATCAGGTCCATTACCAGGCACAGGTGGTGTCTGCTGTTGTAAGCGTAAGCCAGGTTTACGATAAAAAGGCTGTTGACCTTTTCCAGAATCTGCTTCTCCACGAGAGCCATTCTCTCACCGCCTTTCTTCTTCAAACGCCTCTTATCCAGCTTCTTGCAGGCGTACATCTGGCCCGTGTGCTTCACCTGCACCGCGCACACCTGACGGACAAATTTATGACAAATCAATATGAAACATGTTTGAGCTACTTTCTGCTCTAAAGGACAAACTAGCCATGTTGCTATCACAACAGCCTAAAGGTGCTTTATGTTGCAAGATAAAGACAATATCATAGAGAAAACCAACAATCAGATGATTCCCTATGAGCAAGCACTTGGAGACAGTGGGAAGGAAAAACTCCCTCTTAACAGGAAGAAACCTCCAGAACAAGCCTCGGGGAGCGGCAGCCACCATTTAGGATTAAAGTGAGGAAGACAAGACAAAGGATACAATATAATACACAATAATAAATTGTACGACATAACATTATTCTGTAGAGGTGATTTAGGGGGATTATTTAAGTTAGTAGCCTGCCTCACTAATGTGAGTCGCACTTTCGTGCTATTGGGCTGTAGCAGGAAAATCCGTTGACTGTCCAAACACTTTTATTCTGACATTAATGTTTTTGGCACTCACCTCACCAAAGCCACCTTTTCCAAGAGTCCTGAACTCATAAAAGTATTTGTCAGTGATCTTCTGCCTCTCGTACTCCTTCCACTGCAGAAACCTGTAGAAGAACTGGCTTTTCAGGTACTCTGAGAAAGGTCTTCCCTTCAGGAACTCTCTAGTGGCTTCTCTCAGCTGGTCCAAAATCACCTCATCAAAGTTACTGTCTGATAAGTCCTTGCATGTTTCAGCATCCTCTTCGGTGAAGTAGGACAGGAATCCCGTAGACTGAGACTGGCAGAACTTGGCGAGGATCGTCTGTTTGGCTTTTTCTCTTTTTTCATCTTCGGCAAAGCTCCACTTGCTCAGCTCATCCAGAAACTCAGCAGCAGCCGCGTACTGGTCGTTAGAGGTCAGGAGAAACTGCTGGAACAGCTTGCTCCCGATAGGCTGTTGCTCGCAGAGTGACTCGTACATCTCTCCCTCTGCTGCCTGGAGAGCAGAGGTCTTCTTCAGCTTGGGCAGCGTCAGGGAGAGTCTCCGTTTCCTCAGCTCGTTGCGATCGATCTGCTGGGCCTTCAGGTAGGTGGTGTTGGCCACCAAGTTGTCCAATCCTAGCAGGTCACCCATGCTGGATGGATCCTGTGGCACACCAGCGGGCAGTGGATGAACTTAAAACGCTGACGTTAACCCATCTGCAAGTTCTACGCTCAACTGAGCACCTGCATCCTGAGCATCCCTCACTTCTTGGGCCATGCATGTTTGAGTCCTTAAAAGCACCACCGTCCTTAGGGATTTGTTGGTGGCTAAGGGTTTATTCGTATGTGGCACACGGGGAAAGCAACTTATGTGGTTTGAACTTAAGAGGCTTTATCCTGGTCTATTCATAGGAGTTACAAAGTGACTGTGTGCAGTAATTGGGCTGCCAGTATAACACGATGAGGTGGCTGATAAGGACCCTAACAAGTTATTGTAGAGTTAATGAACTCTTCATGAGAGTATAATGCCACTGACAAGGCTATATGTGCATGCAATTTGGTATGCACACTTGGTTTATTATAACTTTATTATAGTCTTCACTAAATGAGTCATAATTGGCTCAGGAATTGATTTTTCCCAACAGCTAACAAAGCGTCTAAAGACTTAAACGCCACCTTGACTCACTTTAATATCTTTGCTTGTTTTAAAACAACCAACATGTGTACTAATTCTGAATATAATTTTTTTAAAACCTCAGATTATACATGACTGGATTTTCTGTTTCCTCTTTTACTTTATGGACAGAATAGCATGAAAAACTGGATGAATACAGTTTATAATTTATACCAAATTCTAACCCTACCATCGGAATGTTCGCAGCAGAAATTGAGACTCATCTGAACAGGGGACTTTTTTTCCCCCAACATTTTGTCATCACCCAGTTTGAACTGGAGCCTCAGCTTCCTGTTCTTAGCTGACAGAAGGTGGTGGTGGTCTTCTGCCGCTGTAGCCCATCTGCTTTAAGGTTCAGCACCTGCATTCAGAGATGCTCTTCTGCATACTCTGCAGTCTGACCAAACTCCTCTGACATCAAGAAATCTTCCCAGAATATTAGCATTTTGTGAAATACTCAGATTACCTTGTTTGCCACCAATAATCATGAGACATTCAAAATCACTTCACCTTTCTTCCTCATTCTGATGCTGTTTGAATTTCTGTAGATCACAGACTACACCTACATGCCTAGATATGATGATGATAACAAGCATCTAAACCTAATAAAGTGTTCAGTGAGTCATATCATATCATACAGAGTTTATTCAAACTTCTTACTGAAAACCCCCCACATATTACAGATCTTCAGTCTTTTTTTTTTTTTTTAAAAGAGAAAAGGGTCACATATTCAAGGTGTGCCAAACACCACCACAGACACCAATGTAAAGCTAACAAGTGACCAAACAATTCAACATATTTCATCCATCTTCTTCAGGGCTCCATGAGTAACCAGTCTGTGCAGCTTTCATTTTGTCCTTCCTCTGGTACCGGGACTACTGAAAACATGCAATCAATAAGCAGGAGGACAACTGCGGTGTCAGCGGCTCCGCACAAGGCTCTGCAGTGATCACTGCCAAGTCTGTCACCGCTTTGGGGTGCACGCAGGTGTAATCCACCTGGATGTGCAGCTTATTTGCCGATTCTCTGAACCACCCAGTCCTGCTGGCAGAGGGGGCAGCGGTTGTTCTGCTTCACCCACAGGGACATGCAGCAGTTATGGAAGGAGTGGTTGCATTCTCCCCACACAACTGAAACACAAAGGCAGAGCATAAGTGGCACATATTGAAAAACCATTTACAATAAGCTAAAAACAAAACACGACAGTCCTATTCATTAAAGGCATTTACCATGCAAAAATAGCACCCCAAGGATTAGATTAGGTGCCCTTTGATACCTTATATTTATATCAAAATGCTAATAAATTGTCATATAAAATCTCTGCTTTATATTTTAAAAGAAAGAAGTAAAAGGTTATTATCTTGTATTTTGCCTGGCTCAACGAGTTTGTCTAACAGCTCCAACTAGCTACTGTTAGCTTCTTCTTTTTTTCCCCTTTTTTCTATAGATTAACCTGCCGAGTGTCTGTGCTGCTAATAAATATGTCAGTGCTGGCAGGGTCTTACCAACACAGTCCTCCTGTTTATTTTCCGCCTGGCATCGTAGACACGCATCTGAAAATGAAGAACAATGTTAGAGTACCTCCACACGCCGGGCCGTTCGGGTTTTAAAGGTACAAGTAGCCAAGTTAGCTCCGTTAGCTCCTTGGACTCACCCATTACTTGTACTCGGCAAATGGCACAAGTGTCACACTCAACGTCCCAGCTCCACATAGCTACAGCATTCCACTTCTTCAGGGAAAACATCTTGTCCCCACCCGACTTGGAGCCCGACGAAGTATTGTGAGAGAGGACTAAACCTGGCTCGTCGCCGTCATCCATCTCTGCCGCACTGTAAATACACGCAGCTTAGCTAGGCTAAACAAAATGGATGAAACAGCTGGGTGATGCTAGCGCCAATGCTAGCAGGTTTAGCATGTGTCTTGTCTCCATAGAGACAGAAGAGGGCACTGTTTACCAGGAATTATCCACGTCCCAAAGGAACCGCACACTGACTAGTCTCTGCTTCACTTTCTCATTTTGCAGGAAAAAGTTTAATCTTTGAAATACTGAATGTCCTCAATACTTTATGGTAACATAAAATAATTAAATCTTAAGAAGTATATTTAAAATACTGTGTAAAAGTCTTGAGGCGCTCCCATTTTTTATGTTTCTCAAGAAAATACATTTGAAAAAACAGCATATAAGACAAAAACAGAATTAGTACAGTTCTAGCGAGTTTAAAAGTCAACCTTTATTTCTCAACACATTCTGAACTCTCTTAGGCAAACTTTCTTTTAATTTCTTTAAGCAGTCTTCAGGAATAGTTCTGCAGGCTTCTTGAAGGACATTCAAATCTCTTCTTTGGATGTTGGCTGCCTGTGTGTAGTGTTCTCGGTTAAAATGATCCCACATTGCCTCAATAATGTTGAGGTTCGGGCTCTGGGGAGGCCCATCCATGACTGATGGTCTTACAATGAGTGAGTCCAATATGTTTTTTGTCAACTAGATGTTTTCCACGTGGTACTGAATAGTGGATCAAAACATGATGGTATTTTCTGAGTTCATAATTACACCTATTTTGGTGAGATTACCAACACTACTGGCTGAAATGCAACCCCAGTTCAACAGTCGTAAACACTCACTGTTATGCCTCTCTCCTGACCTCCCTGTTTCACTTCCTTAACAATGGCTTCCTGACAGCCATTGTTAAGGCACACACACATTGGCAAGCTACATTGTAGCCACAGCTGCCCTGGGGCACACTGACAGAGGCAAGGCTGCCGGACACTGGCGCCACCGGGCCCTCTGACCACCACCGGTAGGCAAACATGGGGTTAGTATCTTGCCCAAGGATATTTGGCATGCAGCCAGGAGGCAGCCTGGGATCGAACCACCGACCTTCTGCCACCTGAGCTACAGCCACCCCACTGTAGCTCACCCCACTACCCAACAGTAGGATCAGCTGAAGGGCCAGTTGTCAGGTCTTGGTTGAATTTCATTGTTTATACATTTAACTAAAGACGTGTTTAAAAATGTTCAGGTACCAGGATTGGACTAAAAATAAATAAATAAATAAATAAATAAATAAATAAATAAATAAATAAGGGATAAGCAAGAAGCTGTTTGATATTTTTGCTAAACTGTGTTTGTGATTGTTTTTTTTTATAGATCTCTGCAATAACCAAGAAGAAACTATAAAAATCTGTAGCCTACATATTCCGGGAGCTTTGAACCTTCCATTTAGACCCATATACTGATCAGTAAAGTGTATACTTAGGTCACAGAGCAACAATTTCAAGGATCATTTTGTGCAGCAAGGTGTGCAGAAACTGTCAGTTTTTCACCAAGAGATTAAATACACACCAATCAGGTCATTATGACCACTGTCATGAATTACACTAATCATCTCTTCAACACGGCACCTGACGGTGGTTGGGATAGATCAGTGAGTAAACACTTTGTCTTCAAAGTTGATGTGTTGGAAGAAGGAAAAATGGGCGAGTGTAAGGATTTGAGCGAGTTTGACAAGGGCCAAATTGTGGGAGCTAGACAACTACGTGAGAGCATCCCCATAACTGCAGCTCTTGTGGGGTGTTCCCAGTCTGCAGTGCTAAGTATCCTTCAAAAGTGGTCCAAGGAAAGGATAGTGGTGAACCATCGACAGGGTCGCCCGAACCAACAGATAACCTACTGCTAAACTGCTGAAAAAGTTAATGCTGGTTTTGATGGAACACAGTCAGAATACACATTTTGTTGTGTAGTGGGCTGTGTAGCTTCAGACCGGTCAGGATGCCCATACTGACTCCTTTCTACTGCCAAAAGCATGAACAATGAGCCTGTGAGAATCAGAACTGGACCAAGGAGGAGTGGAAGAAGGTGGTCTGGTCTAATGAATCACGTTTTCCTTTACTTTACGTGGATGGCTGGTGCATGTGTTGCTCACCTGGAGATCACCTGGCACCAGGATGCGCTATGGGAAAAAAGCAAGAGCCAGTGTGATGCTTCAAGCACAGTTTTGCTAGGAAACCTCAGGACCTGCCATCCATGTGGATGATAATTTGACACACACCACCAATATTGTTGCAGACTGCGTACACTGATTCATGGAAACGGTACTCCCTGATAGCTGTGGCCTCTAGAAGCACAACAATGAGTTTGAGGTGTTGACTTGGCCTCCAAATTCCACAGTTCCTCAATGCAATCGAGGAACTGTGGGATGTGCTGGAAAAACAAGTCTGATCTGTGGAGGCCTCACCTCATGACTTACAGAACTTAAAGGTTCTGTTGTTAACATCTTGGTGCCAGATACCACAGCACGCCTTCAGTGGAGTCCATGCCTCAATGGCTCAGTGCTGTTTTGGCAGCAAAATGGGGGCTGCCACAATATTAGGCAGGCGCTTATAATGCTATAAATGATTGGTGTATATACCTCTGTCAGAAAGATTTTTCTGTGTTCTGAATGCATGTTTTACAGCTGCAAACGCCTTTCACAAGCCTCCAACAACTAAACGCAGATAACGTTTACCAAACAAAGATGGACTATGTTTAACATATGACTATACAACCTCCAATACACCAGTGCAAACACGCAAATGAAGAGAAGCAGTGAAATCATATAGTTCCTTTCCCATCCTCTTCTCAACTCAAAATTTAAAAGCAAGCAGACAAATGCTCCTGAAGGATTACATGTTTAAAGAATTTGAGGTGAAGCTGGAGCTTTGTCTGATGTCAACACTAGAAGGTCTTTAAATCACTTAAGATACTGCTTTTACCTCCTTATGTCACCTCATGTGACATCTCCATAAAATACGTTTGTTTCCTATATCCAGCTAACTGCTGGGATTTCTTTAACCACCGCTAATCAAACTCAGGTCGGTGGGGGACTGGAGCCTATCCCAGGCGTTACTAGGTGAGAGGCGGGGTACATTCTGGACAACTCAGCAGTCTATTATGAGCTAACAAGGAGAGGCAATCAGTCATGCTCACACTTACAAGTATGACCAACTTATAATCAGCAATTAACCTAACATGCATGTCTTTAGACTGTGGCAGGAAGTCGGGGTACTCGGGGAGAACCTGTGCAGACACAGAGGGAAGTATGCAAACTCCACACAGAAGTATCTGAACTGAAGACATCATAATGAGGTCAAGGGAGAGTGTGCTATCTGTGAGGTTCAATAGGACCCCAAGTATGAGACTGCTGCTCATCAGAGTGAGTAAAAACTCTGCAATCACAATTAGTGCATATACATACAGAGATTCCTTGATTTGTCAGTCAGATGTCACCTTGTTTGTGATCATTTTTTTTGAAAGTTAGTTTAGGATTATGAACCTGAAAGGACCACATCAGCAGACAGGTCAGGCTCTTTATTGGTTCAGCAGCAAATCTACTGTCCTGTCTTGAAGAGGAATCCCCAGTTAAAATCTAGAATTAAAAGCTTATTGGCCTAATTAAAAGACAAACTGTTGTTCATTGAAGTAATCTTTCCTCCAGGGCTATGACTCAAAACGGGTAACTTCTGATTTTAAGTAGAACTTTTTATATATATATATTTTAAGATACAGAGATCAATAAATTTAGAAATACGAATTAATTACCTTGTATTTAAACCATGGATTTTAAACACTGATTCCACACTCTGTGGTTGTATTTAAATGGCTGTATGATTGATATGATTAAAAAAGACCATAAGCCCCCCACATCTTTTAAAAGACCCGCAGTCTTTCTGTGCAAGATTTTCCAACAGGTACCCTGCGCAATAGTGAGCACGCCACTGTAAACGTGAGAACAAAACTGAACCACATCGATATCAAACTCACTCTGAACTGCTCTTCATTTTAAATCCTGATGCATGCTCGATCATCCATTCAGCACCAAGCTAGCCAGCGCATGGCTTTAGCTTGCTATTTAAAAGCAGATGATAGATTTTAAAGGACTAATAATGTGTGACTTTTTAATACAACAACACATATAATTGCTCTGATCTATAAAAATGACAAAATACCTCCTCACCTCAAAGTTTTTGACCGCGGTAAAGTGAGCCGTATGAGCGCAAAATGTACACATAGTTAATAAAACCACGCCTACGCGTGCAAAGAAAATATGTGACATTAATACATTAGACATGCACCAGCTCTCGGGCAGCCACGTGCTTTTATTTGATTTACAACTCGGGATTGTAAAGGGTCCCAGTGTTATTACCTAATTTAACTGTCAAGTGACTTTCCAGCTGAAGTTCACGGTTCCGACCGTGCTTGAACGCATCGGACGCAGGAGCTCTCCTCTCTCACTGAAGTTGAGCTGCTACACTCATGCAGCTGATGCTTGTGCAGCTCAAACGACTGTTCAAGTGAACGGCTGTTTGCATTCATCAGAAGCTGTCGGAGGGAAATCTGTGTTTCAAAGGAGGATTTATGGTCTGGATTCAGGGAACAGCACCGGGTCGGGACAAACGGAGCCCACAGAGCCGAGCAACAGGTAAGAGAGCGGTGGTGGCATCACAGCTGGATGGGACAGGAGTATTAAACTTGACTGATCATAATAATTCAAATCCCCTTGGATCCAGTTTACTTAATTGTTTTGTTGCTTTTAATCCAATCACGTTTTTGATAAGGCAGGTGAAGTGTTATTTGTTGCAGCACAGTTTGGGGTTTTCACAGAAGCTCAGTGATAAAGGCTGTCAGTAAAACTGATGGTGGTGTTGTAATCATGTCCATAAAGTGTGAAGGTCACGGGAGGAGATGAATCTCACTGCTCCTGTGCTTTTAATGTCACATAAACAAGGAAAGAGACAGGAAGCTACATGAACCCTTTCTGCTGTGTTTGTGTGAGCTTTAACTTTTGTCAGTAAACTTCACTAAAGTTTATCTTTCCTGCTTCCTTATAAGAGCTAAAAGATGCTGAACTTTGCATTGTTACACGTTCTAATGTTGTGCTCCAGTGTAACCCTGATATTGTTCCCTAAATTGTGTTTTAAAGTGCACAGATGTTTCCTTTGTTGGCTGCCACTGATATTGTGCGCGCTTTCATGGTTTCTTTGTCCAGTGTTCAGAAACCGTGGATTCAAGTCCATTTCCATGCCTCATTTTATTGAGCTGTAAATATTTCATGGCATGTGAACTAAACAAGATGGGTGTCTGTGGTTGGGTAATAGTTTTCGCAATAAAAGTCAAATAAATGAAATCCAGATAAACAAAATAAACTAAGTTGGGCAGCTGTCGAGATTTGAACCGGCACTGTAACGTTTTAATATGACTGAAACTATGTTTATTTCTTTGTTTGCTGGCTGGCAGACATCATGGTGAAAGTCAGGCGAGCTCTACGGCTGGTGCTGGGCATGCTCAGTCTGTCCCTGCTGCTAGTGGTGCTGGGGGTCTACACAACGACCCGAACAGAGAGCCTGAATGTGACTGGCTATGCATCTGGAGTTATTGTAAGCTGTTTTTTAAAAAAAAAAATCATATTTGATTTTATTTAGTGAGACATCTGGTTGATACGACTAAAGAAATGTAAAAAGTTGTCAGGAGGAACAGGAAAGCATCTCAAGCTGCAGTAGCCAAAGGTTTTGCCTCACTCGGTGCAGATTTGGTAACCTTCATCTGAGTGTGAAATTAATTATGGACGGCTGTATTGATTTATATATATTGATTGATCATTTTAAACTCTTTGCATCTGTTTGGTTTGTAACAAACCGTATGCTTTTAAATTTGGTCCTTTGGATGATTTCTTCAGCTCACCCTTGGATCCTTCCTGGGACTTCTGGGACTCTGGCTGGAAGAAAACCGCAGGCAGCTGGTATGTTCAGCCCTCCCTGCGTCTCTTTAATAGGAATAAATGCAACACGTACATTAAAACAAAAAGCTCTGAAGACGTCTCACTAGTGACAGCACATTATTTTACAGTAACAATGTAACCAATTATAAGACACTGTCATTGGGCTGTTTTCAGTAAGTAAAAAGAAAAAAAATGTATTTTTTTAGGAAAGCGGCACTGATCTGCCTTTATCCAATGGGTGTAGAGTGAGCTAATCCTGGTTTTGTCTGCAGTTATTTGAACTTGTGTGTGTTTCTCTGATAGAAATTCTAATATAAAAAATCCTAAACTGTGAAAAACACCATTAAAAAACTGAGTGTAGCACAAAAGTTGGTTTAAAAAAAGGCAAAATAATGTGAATATCGTCACATGACCTAGACTTTACTACTCAAATGAGGAGAAATAATGTGAAACAGACAATAGATGTTTTTCTGGTTTCTTTCAGTTTAAGTATTCATCACCCACACTTTACGATATATCAAAGGAAGCTTTCAAAACACTTCTAGGTTATGTGAAAACCAGCAGCTTATCCTGTCAACAAAGAGAAAAAAGGCGTTGACGACTTTCACTCTGCTTGGATTTGGTCCAGTTTGGATTTTGATCATATCATCTTAGCTGGTGAGCCGCCACAGAAACAGAAACATCATTTGATCCTATTTTGCGTTGAATCGGTGAAAAATGCCAAAGATAAACACAGTTTGACAGCCTTAAACAGACAAGTGGAGGACAAAAGAAGAAGTGGCAGGTCTAAAAACAACTATCTGAAAATCGTGTTTTTAAGAAATAGGGAAAAGAAAATCCAGCAAAGAGCTGACACATGACCTGAGAGACCTTAAGCTGATCCGTCCACTGTTCACTGAAGCCTTGGCAGTAATGATCTCAGTGGAAGTTTGAAATTTCTGGTCCAAATCATCTTCAAGAAAAAGTCAGAAGAGGTACAAAAGTGAGTGTCTACAGCCATCTGTTAAACATGGTGGAGAAAATAGTAAAATCATACTTGGATAGAAAAAGCACACAGTGGAACACCATCAGTCATGGACTGGCCTCCACAGAACCCACAGCTCAACATCACTGAAGCAGAGTGGGATCATCTTGACAGAGAACAGAACAAAAGGCTGCCAACATCCAAAGAAGAGCTTTGAATGTCCTTCAACAAGCCTGGAGAACTGTTCCTGAAGACTGCTTAAAGAAATGACAAGAAAGCTGCCTGAGAGAGTTCAGCCTGTGTTAAGAATAAAGGTGGTCATACCAAAGACTGACTTCAAAAGCTCATTGGAATTATCCACATGCTGTTTTTGCCTCATATGCTGTATTTCCACGTCTGTTTCCAAATGTTTCAGTAAATCGATGCAGCTATTTCCCATTTTCCTGGCAAAATATAAAGAAATTAAGTTTGGCTCAAGACTTTTGCACAGTACTGTTTATATAATTAACAGGTTCCACCTTTAAAAAAATGTCTTTCATAATATTTTACGCCTCTCAAAGTTCGGTTTTTCAAAAAACACGGTTTTAAGTGCTTTGTGAGGAAACCTAATAGCTTCACACCTACGATACATGATCCACATGAAAAAACGCTTATGTGTTGGAGAGAAAGAAAAAAACTTTTCCTCAGCTTTTCTCTGCATTCCTGTCAGGCTTCCCTCCAGCCTTTCATCTGGCACAAATCTTACATTATAGCGCTCTCATTTGTGTTTTCACCTTTGCTTCTCCTCCAGCTGACCGCTGCCATTGTCTTTCTCAGTTTCGGGATCGTCGTCTCTTCTGTGTGCTTGGTGATCGACGGCGTCTGCATTGCCTTAAATATGGTGAGATACCTACACTTGCTTGTAACCTCAGCAGATGGCTGCACAGTTAACTGAAGACTGTGAAGCAATAATAAAGGACCATGCTGACCTCGTGTTACAGTTTCAAATCGGACTGAGTGAATTTTGGAAGAGACCGTTTTATTCGACTTCAAACTTACCACTGTTTGCACCGAATAAAGATTGATTTGAATGGTTCTGGGTGAAATGTTGTGGATTGTTTCTCATGTTAACTTTTGCCAGGACATGCGGCCACTGAAAGCAGGGAAATGTCAGTATTACAGCAGCGGCAACTGCTACATCTATGAGAATTTCTACACTTCTGTGAGTAGAGACACGCTGAAGGAAAACATTATCCTGTGACTAATTCAGATACATAGTCACAACCAGTCTGGATAGATTCGAATGTGCAGGATAAACCTCCAGTTGTGTTGTCTGTATGTTTGTGAGCTTGTGGTTCGCTGCCCAGGTGTTGTGTTGGAGTCTAAAGGAGTCTTGTACCATGACGGTAAGAAGTGGAACCTGTTACTGCTGCGACCTGTATGACTGCGCCAAGTGAGACATTTAATCATTAGTATTCAGTAATCTATGTCATATGTGATCACAGATTGAACAAAATGATAGACACGTTCATATACATCCATACGTTTTGGGGCAAAAACACCTTTTTTTGCATTTTCTCTGTTCACCATCACAGTGGACTTTAAATCAAACTATTAAAGTGTAAATTTGCAGCTTTAATTCAAGGGGTTTAACCAAAGTACTGCATTAACTCTTTATGCATTATAGTCGTTTTTGTACAGTCCCCATTGTGAAATGCCCAAAAGTAATCACATAGTTGTGTGACGAGCAGGTTTATGGTCAGGTGAAGCCTGTTTCCTTATTAATTCATGACAAAATCAGCAAACATCTGAAGTTGATTCAAATTCTTGAAATTGCATTTGGTTGCTGTTCAGTGGAGAGCTCGACATCCAATGAGTTGTCAGCAGAGATAAGTTAGGTCATCATTAAAAAACTAAATAAACCTACAAGACAGAGAGATGGGAGTGACCAAATCATTGTTAAAATGAATTGGATTGGATTGAGCAGCTCAGCGACACCATAAGGCTTTAACCCCTTCAGTTAAAGCTGAAAGTCTGAACTTCAGTCACAAATATCCTGATCATCCGACTTTTATGTGTTTTGTCTTACAAATCATTGGAACTAACCTGCTCTGTGGCTTTGTTATGCAGTGGAGGCTACCTCAGCAACTACTATGAATTTGTTGGAGTAGAAAGCTGTGAGGAAGTCTTTACAGTGTACATTTTAATTTGGACCCTCGCCGGCCTCAACCTCGTGGCCTTCTTCACAGGAATACTCACCACAGCAGTGCTGGGCAGCATTAGAGAGTTGGTAAGACATTCACAGCAACCTGTGTGTCATCTACATAACAGTGAACCTAAATGTTATATTTCCTGAAAATACTGCAGAGAGGAAGGAGAAAGAAAATAAAGAGCAGAGGTCCCGGGACTGAACCCTGTGGCACACCACAATTAATTGTAGTAGATTGTGATCTGTGTGCATGTATTTACACAAACTACCTTGAACAAAAAAGTGCAACAACACAAAATGTGGTGGATTTTAAAGCTGCACTAGTTGATTTATGACCTGTAAAGCAGGTAGCAAACTGACATCAGACGTCAAACTCACCTTTTTGCACCACGGACCGGTTTATGTCCGACATGACCGGCCTTTAAGGTGTCACGGATAAATACAACAAAATAAAGCCAGTACCGGTACCCAAAAAATTACGATTTATTCATCACACACGGGAAAAGACCCAGGGAAACCAAGTTAATGATAAAAACGATTTTAAAAAATAACAACCGTCAAAATTTCACACCCGTGTGACTTTCTCACAGATTGTTGTTTCAACTACAGGTGGACACATAATGACACCTACATTCATTGAGGAGACCTTGATTCAAATAAAACGTCTAAAAAAAAGTGTTGCCTGCAAGGTGTGGGGAGGGGTGTCTAAATAAAGTTAAGGGAGAAATTTGCCCATTATGTCCTCCTTCGAAGATGGCGGTTGATTGCTAGCAGATATTTCAGGCTAAGGTAACCCTCTAATGTATTTATTACTCTGTCATATCTCAGCCAATGTTGTCCTGTCGCTTCAGTTGCTCTGCTCAGATTTTTAAAAATGTTTAATTTTTAAATTTTCCATTTGGAAACATAAAACAGCCAGCAACAGTTGCAAGACTTTAGCGTAAATAGCACGATAGCAGGCATGTATACTGTAGGGGAGAGATTAATGTTTCGTCTTTACCCCTCACCAGTGCAGAGAGAGCAAAACAGAAAGGAAAAAGGATAACAGGAGAAGGAAAACACTGGAAAGCGAGCGTGGATCATGGCACCATCTGCTCTCACGTTCCTGCTGCACAGTATGCAGTAGCCTAGTGCAGTTGTTCAAAAGGCCAAAAATGATTCCCTCCCAAATATAAAATAAAACCGTCTCACTTTTACAAATTCCCTAGATACTGGTCATTCAACACTGAGTCAGACTAAACTCAACACTGTGAAAATGGAAAAATAATTCTGACTGCATGAAGTGCAGCATCTTAAAGCCAAGCCAAACAGCCATAAAGTCTGTCTCTCATCTCTTTGCGTGCCTTGACTGTAAGAAGTGATTACATCCAACCACAGAATACAGCCTTCCCACTCCTGACCTCCCTACCTCACTTTCTGTACACGGATAAAAAGATCCCAAAAAAATAAATAAGTGTCAAAAAGTATGTTATTAATGATGAAAGGTGGTTTGATATTATGGTTTTTCTAATATTAAAAAAAGAAAATCACACAAATCATGCAGACTCCATCACATTTTGAATCACGGGCAGCACATTGTAATACTCACATGTGCTCCTCGCTTCAAGATCATTCTCTCCTGTTTAAAAGAGAAAAACTCTCGCACTGGCTTTACTCATTCATAAGTAGTTTCGTCATCTTATTGTAGCTGCATTTCTTTTTCTTTGTTGAAGTTTCCACTGGAGCGTGCCAGCTTTGTGGTGACTCATGCTCTTCCCTGTTGTGTGGGCAGTGAGATCAGGCTGACCCCAGATGACAGCCTTATTTATTGTTGTAACAACCTCTGCATTAAAGAAAAACTTTAGGAAATGTGTCTGAATTGCAGCGCTAACTGTTGAAAACTAGAACCAATCAAAATTTGGGACGTGCGGGATGAGAGGCAAGAAATAAAAGTGCTAGATAAGATAAGATAAGATAACCTTTATTAGTCCCACACGTGGGAAATTTGTTTTGTCACAGCAGGAAGTGGACAGTGCAAAAGTTATGACGCAAAAATTAGAATACAATAAGAATAAATACAGTACACAGCTGTACAGAATAGAATAAAATAATATACTATATACAGTAGAATAAAATAGAATAAAAATATACAATAAGATAAAAATAGAATACGAATGCTATATACAACTGAGTAAAATACAACGATGACAGAAAGGATTATTGCACTTAGTGTTATTGCACATGTGTGGATGTGTGTGTTTGTTCAGTTAAAGTCTTTGTTGTGGAGTCTGACAGCAGTGGGGAGGAAAGACCTGCGAAATCTCTCCGTCCCACACCGTGGGTGCCGCAGTCTCCCACTGAAGGAGCTGCTCAGTGCTGTCACAGTCTGCTGCATGGGGTGGGAGACGTTGTCCAACAGGGATGACAGCTTAGCCGCCATTCTCCTGTCACTCACCACCTCCACTGGGTCCAGAGGGCATCCTAGAACAGAGCTGGCCCTTCGGATCACCCTGTTCAGTCTCTTCCTGTCCCCAGCAGAGATGCTGCCGCCCCAGCAGACCACACCATAAAAGATAGCAGAAGCCACCACAGAGTCATAGAAGGTCTTCAGGAGTGGGCCCTCCACTCCAAACGACCTGAGTCTCCGCAGCAGGTACAGCCTGCTCTGCCCTTTCCTGTAGAGGGCGTCTGAGTTATGAGTCCAGTCCAGTCTGTTGTTCAGATGAACACCAAGGTACCTGTAGCTGTCCACAGCCTCAATGTCCATACCCTAGATGTTCAGTGGTTGCAGTGGAGAATGCTTGTGCCTGCGGAAGTCTACCACCAGTTCCTTGGTTTTACTGGCGTTGATCTGGAGGTAGTTCAGCTGGCACCAGTCCACAAAGTCTTGAGTCAGTCCTCTGTACTCCTTGTCGTCCCCATCAGTGATGAGGCCGACTATTGCAGAGTCATCAGAGAACTTCTGCAGGAAGCACTGGGTGGAATTGTGGGAGAAGTCTGCAGTGTAGATGGTGAAGAGGAACGGAGCCAGAACCGTTCCCTGTGGGGCCCCCGTACTGCAGACGACCCTGTCCGACACACAGACCTGAGTCCTCACATACTGTGGTCGGTCGGTGAGGTAGTCCAAAATCCAGGTAGTGAGGTGATGGTCCACTCCAGAGTTCTCCAGCTTGTCCTTCAGAACCGAGGGAAGAATGGTGTTGAAGGCACTGGAGAAATCAAAGAACATGATTCTCACAGTGCTTCCAGCGGTCTCCAGGTGAGCGAGGGAACGATGTAGGAGGTGAATGACGGCATCATCCGCTCCAATGCCAGGCTGGTAGGCAAACTGAAGTGGGTCCAGTGATGAGCTTATTAGGCGCCGAAGCTGAGCCAGGACCAACCGCTCCAGGGTCTTCATCAGGTGGGATGTCAGAGCCACCGGCCTGTAGCTGTTGAGGTCCTTGGGGCGTGAAGTCTTTGGCACTGGTACAACACAGGAGGTTTTCCAGAGCTGTGGGACTCTTCCCAACCTCAGGCTCAGGTTGAAGAGGTGCTCCATCACCCCACACAGTTGGTCCGCGCAGGACCTGACGACTGAGTCCCGCATGAAGCGGACACCTGATTGCTGTGCAGCCAGAAAATTGTAGTCAGACCACGTGTTGCATTGACACTGTGGTGTACAAGAGCATTGATTTGTCTGCATAATAAACTCTCCCTTACCTCTCATGCATGTCTTGAATGGTCTCTCATAAAAGTTAAATACAAGGAGAGTGATGCAATAACAATGTTCCTGAGACTGCTTGGCAGGCGGTTCTATCAGCAGAGGCTAACAGAGCTGTCTCTGATCCGCTAAACCTCAGTCCATCGGTAACGTTTATCAGTTCAAAAGACTTTTCCCACCAAACTAAAATCAAAGCTTAGAAAAAAAAAACAATTTTCAGAAGCGTTATGTTGCAGCTTCATCACATCGGTGTTGTTTTCACTTTGAGAGATAAGAACAAGAACAAATCAAAGACAAATGTTTTTCACTTCCTTCAATATATCATGTTCAGTGACAGTTTCCACAGAAGACATTGTTGATGCATAAGATAAGATGCAGTCAGTCTGATGTCAGTTTGCTAATGAATGGGGTCAAGTTGGCAATTATATGCAATCTGTTTCCAATAATAGAACAGTTCCCTGAGATAAATCATCAAAAATCACATATCTGCTGTCCTGCTACCCTGAAACCAGAATACGGCCGCTGAGTCAAGCAACCTTGACAGCCAGAGATAGAGATTTTGTAGAGACCCGACACACTGTTCCCGTGTTGCTTAATCGTTTTTATTGATTTTGCACACGAACACTGTTTCCCTGGTTCGGCACAAGCGTCCGCTAGCGTTCCAGCTGTCTCGCGCTATCCCGTCTCTGATCTCCAACCTCACTATAAAAAGGGAGAAACCTGATTAGTTAGATCATGTCCACCTGTCGCTCCAACCTCCCTGGCACTGCTCCTTGAGCTCACTGTACCACCCCTCCCCTGCAGCTGACCCAGGGACCACACCTCCGCCACAGTCAAGATAAGTGTGCCCAGTGTTGGATGGTTTATCAGTTTAGTGGATTTACTGTAAGTTATCTCAGGATGGTGTACGTGTTCGTACTATTCCCAGTATATTTTAATTTATTTAATAAAATATCAATATTTGGTGTCCCAATATCAACTGATTTTTTCCCCTTCTTTGCACTTACCTAATATCATGTGTGTGTGTTTCCCTTTCTTTGCCTCAGTGGAGCAGCAGCCCTGTGGCTGATCCCTCTGAGAAAACAGCATCTTCCCCAACAGCTCCTCTGCTGATGGACGCCAATATACACACAGCACACCAGCTCCACCCAGTCAATGTGAGGTCAACACCGTCTCTCTCACACACACACACGCCAACACACAGAGATACAATTACAAATATATAGTGGCTGTGTGAAGTCTAAACTGTTTCTCGTGTAAACTTCTCGACTGGCCAGCAAACCTCTCTGTTTCCTCCCTATATTAAAAATTCCTTTAAAGCTAATTGTGGTTTCAAAGTGTCACACAAAATGATTTCATGCAGAATTTTTCAGTGTTTCTTTATGATGGACTTTGGAGACCATGGTGTAACTTATCAGCCACAATACTAAAACACTCATAGGTGAAGTGATTTTCTTGTCATGATAGTACCTGTTAGGGGGTGAGATATACATCAGTCAGCAAAGGAATAAATTTAGAAGGTGAGGCGGTAGAAGCTGGAAAATTGGGAAAATGTAAGGATCTAAGAGACTTTTCCAGGGGGAGTCAGAGGACGTCAAAAATGGCAGGCCTTGTGGAGTATTGTGGATATGATGAGCAAAAGTGGATCCAGAAGGACAGCCGGTGAACCAACGAGGGCATCAGAGGAAGTGTGATGATCTGGGCAAACAGATTCTGCCAGGAAACCATGCTTGTCCTGGCCTTCATGTGGATGTTACACTATATTCCAAAAGTATTTGCTTATCTGCCTTCAAACGCATATGAACTCGAGTGACGTCTATAACAGCTTCAACTCTTCTGGGAAGTCTTTCCACAAGGTTTCAGAGTGTGTTTGTGGGAGTTTTTGACCATTTAAGGTCAGACACTGATGTCGGAGGCCTGGATCACAGTCTAAGCTCTAATTCATCCCGAAGGTGCTCTACTGGGTTGAGGTCAGGACTCACCAAACTCGCTCATCCACGTCTTTATGGACCTTGCTTTGCGCACTGGTGTGCAGTCATATTGGAACAGGAAGGGACCATCCCCAAACTTTTCTCACAAACTTGGGAAAATGAAATTCTCCAAAATGTCTTGGACCATTCTCATGGCAACTGCCAAAGCCAGGCTCATCCATCAGATTGCCAGGCAGAGAAGCACGAATCGTCACTCCAGAGAACACATCTCCACTGCTCTGGAGTCCAGTGGTAGTGTTGCTTGCTTTGAGGAAAAAGAAAAAAGTCAGAGGAAATTCTTTACATCTCAATCCAACCAAACATCTGACAGATGTGTCACAAAAACAAGTTGAAGATTTTACAGGATCGGCTGCTGAGATATCAAAGACCGCTTTTAAACTTTTACCTGAAAAACTATTCTTACAGTCATTCACAGATCTGCATCCTTCACTGAGGCCCAGTGCAGGCAGTAGTGTTTCTTGTTTCTTTGCATGTTGGCATTCGTTCATTGTGGCTACAGCAATAAATTCCTGTTCAGTATGAATGTTTTTTAAAGGTCATGCTGTGATTTTCACTACAGATACAAGTTTGTTTTGAATGTAGTGTACCCCAAAAGAGCTCAAAGATCATGGCTAAGACGATGTAATAATAGCATCTAGTTCTGGTTCTGACAGGAACACACTCAGAGGTGAACCTGCAAGTGTTTAGTGACAACCACAGTAATGTCACATCGTTTCCAGCAGCACATTTCAAAAAGAAGTGTGCTTTGATTTGCATGAGTTGTGGTTCTGATCGATCCAAATCCAGATGCAAATCTTGTTTGTTCACATTTAAAACACAGCACTGCGTTCAGTTTTTTTAGTACCCTGTGGGGTTTCGGTCTGTTAATTATGCTTGGAGAAGTGTTAGTTAGCTAGTATGAAGGAGATTATAAGTTTAAAATAAATGAGGAAATTCTTTTTTTTTTTTTTTTTGAGAAGGCCACACACAAGTGTTTAGGTGGAAAACAATCAGGGGAAGCCAAAGCTCTGTTTTAAATCTTCACGGGCCCTTTCTAATCCAGAAACCTAGTGTTTTCCACGAACCGCAGCTCTGTTGACCACCCACATCGGAGCAATTTATTGGCTGCATCTTAATAAAATAAACCCACGTGTTTACAACCAATAATGCTGAATGTTCCATCAGAACAATTAACAAGGCTTCTGCAGGTTTGATCTTAAACAACAGTTCGACTGAAACAACGAGCTGTCTGTGAAGGCCCGTGAAAAAGGGGGCCTCGAGTCGGGGTTTTAAACTCAAATGCATCAAAAGGGACCAGGTAGGCTCTACAGTGCTTCAGCTGTTTTCTTTTTTATAACATAACGGGTTATAAAACTAATAATTTATTTGAAAAGTGTGAGTTTTCACTCAGAAGCTGTGAAGTCTGTGGTTAATGTCTCTTTTCCCTTGTCCTGCTCTCCCAGGGAGGATCGTCGTTTTGCTCTTCAGCAGAGAAGGCCAACCCGCCTCCCTTCGCCCCACTGGCCGGCGTGCCGCCTTGCAGAGCCCACGGCATGTCTGTGTGAGCAGCAGATTCACGGGACGATGCCTCGTTATTGTTGGGTGCATTTTAAACAGCAGATGCAGCTTAAAGCGGACATGCAGAAGTTTAATGGAAAGCGTCTGCAGCTACTTTACATTATATGCAAAGAAGAAAACAGCTTACCTAAAGCCTTTGAGTGTAAAATGTTTGCAAATGCAGTGCTTTGTCCTATAAATCTTTTCATTGTGGACTTTGTGCGTAAAAGGCTTCTTTTTTCCCCTGACACCAGGCAGAGTTAAAACTTTGCATGACCTAAATGTCTCATAGAAGATATATCGCTGATATTACTCGATGATGAATAAACAGATTGAAACAGATCAGTGTGGTTTATTTAAATTACAACAGACAGTTTTTCACCCTCTCTGTGGTGTAGCTGGAGCAGGAGATGCACACGTAAGAAGCGCAACACATAGAAAGACTGCACACGCACTTCAGGGACCACAAAGCAGCATCCTGTATGATCTGTGTATTTAACCTTAAACTCCTGTCTGAGTGTGGGTCTACCTTCCCAGATGGAGCTCTTTGTAAGGTGAGGACGTCTCACGCTGTGGTATAAATTCAATCCTCTAAACCCAAATATTTTTCCACCCAGAGACATTCAAAACTTGCCCCCTCCCCACCAGAGGAGCGAAAACATGTCTTTCATGTTTGATGTTTATTATCTTTTACTGGTTATTAGCTCTTACCCTTAGCGACCTTGGCAAAAATCACACCAGCTTATCAAGATCTCGCAGATGTGCGCTGAGCACAGGCAGTTAAAGCATGCCTTACTTGTATGATAAACAGGTTAAACTGATATCTGGACTCAGACCAAAGTAATAAAAGTCCTGCTACCAACACTTTTAAAGTGTTTCTAGGCAGCCAAGCTAGTTTCCATCTTTTATGCTAAGATCTACATTTCCAACTGTACAAACGTCAAGCTCGCTCATCACAGTTTGCCACAAAGCCAGCTTAGCCTCGCTCTGAAAACTAACTTTCTACAGTTAGAGGGCATGAGATGATACCTGCAGCCTATTCAGGTTGCACAGGTAGTCCAAGAAGAAGGTTTTTGCTGCATCTTCCTCAAAGTCTCAAGAGTGTGGAGGAGATACCAGGGCGCAAGCTGTGGCATAGGGCTTTAGACGGGTATCAACCCAGCAGCAGGACAGGTAAACGCTCCTTTGTGCGAGGAAAAACAGCATGAGCACGCTGTTAGACACAGGGTGGCGAGAGGGTCCAACATATTTTTGAGTCGGGATGAGAAATTAATTCAGCAGAATTTAGTTTGTCTTATTGGTGCAGCCCATCTATGCAATCCCTCCTTGCTAGCCAACAGTATCCTGACTGCTGTTATTATGGAGATAATAATCTCGACTGTCAGACTTTAAGTTGGCACAGTGAGCCCTGGGTCGCTCCTGGTGCACGGCCTAATGAGCCCAGTCCGTTGGTGGTTCCTTCACGTTGAAAACATTGGTGCCATTGGCTGGCCCTCAATCTGCTATAGACCTGAATCCAATTGCAAACCTTTAGCAAGTTATACGCAAAATTAGACAACTTGTTTCTTTGTCTGAATCGTGGAGGACACTGTACGCAGGTCACATCAGCGCAGTAGGAAAACAGACACCTAACAAACAGAAGAGGCACTGGCAAAGTGTTTTTATTATGAAGAGACACAGAATAGACCATTTATGGAAAAATAAAATGTTTAATGTGTATAAAAATAACAGACATTCAGAAGAAACGAGCTGGAGATGTGACGATAACATCGAACTGCTCACCGTTTACTGGACAAGAAGAGACTTTAGCTTTAAAAAAAAAAAGAAAGAAAAAAAAATTCTACAAAGCCTTCAGACGGTCATCTGCACTCACACTTTGCTTTGACACAGAACAATCTGATTGGCAGGAGAAAAAAAAAAAAAAAAGATTGTTTCAGATACACCTGCAAAAACAAACTGCAGTGATATCAGATTTTGGTCCTTCTTAAGAGCCATATCAGATCTGCATGTTGGCTAATACCTTAATTTCCCCTGTGTTCACCTGATAGATCAAAGCACATATGGACATTTCCCTTCCTGTTTGGTAATCTTATGAAATGAAGCTGGCTGTAGTCCAACAGGAAAGTCACATGTTTCCACATAGAGATCGTTTATAACAACAAACAAATGAAGAAACTTCCCCTATTAAAATCAGACAGATTAAAACAACCCCACCCCGTTCACGTTTTATGAAAATAAGCACACATACACCACCCTCTAGTTTACTGGCCTTATTAAAACTAGCAATGGAGTTAGCATGCAAGCTTATGCGATACAACAACAATTGATTCTACGCTAGCTTTCCGATTCAGATGTCGAAGTTTGACATCAGAGATTTGTTTTTATTCAGCGTCACTCAAATCATAAGCAAAGTCCATTAACCGAATCGGCGTGAAATCACTTTACAGTTTTATTTTGGCTCCGATCAGGCACGTTGTTCACTACTGACGTGCACGTGAACACGCGACATTCACCGCAGTAACACTGTGTTAATCAGCTTCAACGAGAGGGAGTTTTGAGGGAGTTATGGCCACGAGGAGCCAATAAGGAGTGCGCACGGGCATAGAAAACACACACAAAACAACAACAACAACAAAAAAAACAAAAACAGAAAGCATCCAGCCTTGACGAAGTCGACAGACTGAGAACAAAAGTACCAGCTGAGTAATACATTAAAATCAGTGTTTAAAAGAGAGGAAAAAAAAAAAAGGTACAAAACATTTTCCTAGAAAAATATATTGTTAAATGTACAAGACATGCAAGTTAGAAATAGATAATGGACCAAAGACACAACTCATGAAAACAATCACAGACAAATAAAAGAAAAGACACAGTTAACCCTGTAATATCAGCATTCAATGTCTAAACTTTAGATGTTCAAAGGAGACCCGTTATGCTCTTTCACTGCTCCATGTTTGTATTTCTTCTCATTTGATCGTCTACCTAAAATAACCTGTTTGAGCGTTTGTCTCTTTAAGGCTTTGTGAAATCCTTCCTTCTGATTGGATGCCCTAGATATCCCCCTATATGGAGCTGAGATGACCATATAAGGGGATATCCACTCTCTGACATCATCACCATCCATGAGTAGAAAAAACACAACAAAACAACCTCTGAAACAGTGAATGTAGAGCAGTGTGAACTTTTAACTCTGCATACACTTGTTTATATGAGCACCCACAATTAAACCTGTAAGTATATGAGAGAATTTAGAAGCATAACAGGTCCACTTTAATTTTGTCTCTATTCAACACTTCATCGTTCAAATGGGAAGCAGACTCAAAACCACAGGAAGGAACAAAAAAAGAACTCAAAAATCAAGACTGAATCAAAGTGATTGTTCACTGGTTCTTTCAGAGGGAAAAAATGAACAAAAATCCCCCCCCAAAAAAAACAAAACAATCCTCCGACTGATAATCAAAATCAGCCTAACTGGGGGGAAATTTTGCTGGTTACCACTTAAAAAATAAAATTGAGGAGCTGGTTTGTGTCAGTTACAAACAAACTGAATTCAATTAAAATGGAGTAAGACCCACAAAGTAAATTTGATAATCTCTATTTTACGCAATCAATCTTGATTATTTGCTATTGCTTTGTTCATCTGATGCAACCCTACTCCTGCAGGACATGCATGCTAAAATATGAGTAACTTTAAGAGTCTGACAGTTTGTAATAACATCATATTTTTCCCTTTACTACACAGACGTTTCTCTACTGGTCATTGCAGCAGAGTGCTGTGGCAAACAGCTGTGCCACATTTCAAGAAAATTCCCTAAAGACGATGAAACAGAACAGCTGGAGCCACGATAGTAAAGAAGGAGGACATAACGTGCGCACTGGCGGAGATTGTCTGGACTAAAGCGTGAAAGACAGGGGCGATTTTGTTATTCCAATTGGTTCCTCTCTGCAGGTTGAACATCATTTCTTACATAAGCCACTGTTAGTAAGGTTTCAAGGCTCTCAACACGACAGCACAGATCTGACGCACACCGTACCGATACGATTCACAATCACAGGGAAATACAACTCTTCACTACAGTCGTGCTATCAGGATTCAAAACTGAACGCATGCAAACTGCTTGCCTTAAGTCACTAAAAAGTAAAGGATATGTTAGCAAAAACGTACACATAAACCAAACATATATATATTTATATATATTCATCTTATTTATCTCCATTTTTAAACCATTTGTATTCAAAATACATTAATTTCTTCAAGTTCATGTTCAAACCTATGAAATCGTCTTTGGTCAAGAAAAATATCTTAAAATCTACAGGCTATAAATGTTATTGTACAGGAATGAAACAAAGGATCATGTAACTGATCAAAATGGGGAAAGCTGATACCAAGTATCCAATCATTTTCTATTTGGAGTGCTCCAAATATTTAAAGTGCTTTTGCATTATTCCCTCAGCATTTGATGTGAAAGAAACATCCGTCAAAGTAAGGCAGACCGGTTTAAATGTTCTTTGAAAATATACATTTACATTTGTTCAGGAGGAGGAGAAAAGACTGAAGTTTACGGGGGGGAGGGGCCTCCAGATTGGTGATTAGGAATCAACTGTAAAGACAGATGTTCACAGATGAGAGGAGAGCATCATTACAGCTGTTCGTATAAAACTCTGTGAATAAAAGAAAAAATTAGCAGCCTATTCACACACCATCTAATGATGCCCATTTCACACAGCTGTACGTAAAAAGGGGGACATAAGTTAAGACACGGATAGAATCTGTGACCTTCACTGCAGAGGACGGGGAGGAGATGAGGCAACATACTTCAAAAAAAAGAAAAAAAGAAAAAACACCTAAGGGTTCATTCCTTTCGAGGATGAAGGTGCGATCCTGGTCAAGCTCACAAGCTTGTTCTGGCTCCCCTTCTCGGGCTGTCACTGCTGTAGTGGACTCATGACATGTGGAGGTCAGGTGGCGTATCATTCACCTGGTCGCACCTTTTCTCACTGGCACAGCTCCTGGGGCTTCTAATGGACAACGTAGGCGCTTTGTTGTGATGCAGGCGTGGCTGCTTTTGGACCAGATCGCCCCAGCCAGGTTAAGAGGTTTTTCCCACTATGGGGTTGTCACTGAAACGGGAAGGAAGACAAAGATAATGAGTAAGTGATCTTTCTGAGAGTCCTGGGCCACAGCTGTAATAAAACATTAAAGTTAGGGCGTTAGTCCCTTTAAGTCAAACTTTCTTTTGTTATTTCTGCAAGCTTCCCAGCTTTACTTTTAGTGTCCAAAACTTTTGAACTGATCCTCAGGTGTAGCGGAGATCCAGGTGTTCGTCCTGGATCATCATTATCATTATAGGGCAGGGATAGAGGGGCCATAGTCAGAGCTAGGATTAAGGTTTGGCTTTGCTGTGTGACGTGATTGTGTTTCCATGTCGAAAAACTATGACATCACAACAGTATTAATGGTCCCTTGCAGTATTAAAACCTGGACCAACATCGATGATGATGATGATCCAGGGACAACAACAACATGGGGATATCAGATGCTGCCCTGTGCACCTGTGATGTCCTTTGCAGGGCTTTAGATCACAACTTTAGCGTCTTATTTTGAAAATTTCCCATTTTTCTTTGCCATCGTGTTCTGCACTTCCTCTACCAATTTAGATCACATAGTCCTACTTTCAGCATCCACACTGCAGAATGTGTTTTAGTATTATTAATACGATTTCCACATCATTTACCGTCACTGCATTATATACTCATACTGCGTAAAACTGGTGTATTGTAATAATGTAACATGGAGACTTACAGGCTGCCGTACTGCCGTACGTCATTCCTGCTATTGTGCTGCCGCTGCAGCTCCTCCATGATGTTTCGGAGCTGTTTCAGTGTGTGAAAGGTCTCTTTGGGTTCCTGAATGGTGAACTTTGAGTATTCCTCCGGCTCTCGCTGGGGGCCCTGATACACTGCCAAACTGGCACAGGCATCTGTGGAGAGGACAAACATTACAAAGTGCAACTTCAAGTGCTCGGAAGTGAGATGGTGAACACGAAGACGGCAGGAAACAAGTTTTTATCTACGCGACGATATAGTGAAGTAACAGCTTCATTAGCAGTATGTGCAAAACAGTTTACCCTCGCTCTTTTACACAGACACCAGAGTGAAAGTAGAAAAACTGAGATGGCAGACTGGGTGTCCGAGGTGTTCAGCCCAATGGGGAAAACCATGTGATACAAAAAAAGGAGGCGTGTTTAATAGTTTGTATGAAACGTGGATGCAAACAGTGGCCCTGAGAGGTCAAATGCACTGCAAGAAAACACCAGTACATAGAAAAACTCCTGCAAAAGCACATAAAACACAAGAAAAATAATAATAATAAAATTACAAAACAAAACGGAAGTGTTTTCCTCCTGTAAGCGCGTCCCAGTGCAGTCCGGTGCATGTTTTGGTTTCTGTCACTTCCACAGCTCGTCTGTCCTGTTATTGTCTCCCTAGAAACACTTTGTTGTGTTTTGTGAGATTTTCCTGCTACTTTCTTATCTTGCAATCCATTTGTCCTCTCAGAGCCACCGTAGATTTAGCTTTAAGGTCAGATGAATGAAGCCTGTGTAAAAGTGCCCTAAGTTGGCCACCAGATGGCGATAGCTGTGTCTGTTAAAGGACTTCTGTTACTAGACAAGTCTGTGGGAAAATGTTTATTGAGATAACCAAACAGATTCCCGATGACTTTATGGGCTTAGTCACTCGTTTTGGGTCACACTGAATAATAAATTAAATCTATGTTGTAAAGTTTGGCGATACTGTGTTTGAGGAGGATTATCTGTGGGATGGTTACCAAATGCTCAGCAACAGATGATGTCACAGTAGCTACGTGACCATTTATACTGTCTGTGGTTTTGATTTAAGATGTTGGTGCTCTAGTGGTCCTGAATTAGACCAACTTCACCTCTAAATCACCAGATGAAGGCTGAAAATGAGTTGTCCCGCCACACTGGAAATTAAAAGTTTTGCCCTCAGTGGTTCGTGTGAAACACACCATAGTGTGGAGAATGAATGAATTTAAAACCTGACATCTTCATACGTTGATTGCTTTGATGGCTGATCCCACAAAGGACAGCTGCTGGTGTTTAAAAAAAAAAAAAAAAAAAAAGCTCGCAAATGTCTGAGAGACAAACACCAGCTGATCTGACCTCACTCTGCACAACACTGGGCCTAATGTATACATAAGGCTTGTAGTTTTATACGATTAAATACCCTAAACTGAACGTCATATCATGAGTCAGCTGCATTTATATGAACCATACCCTGCTCTCTCTAATGAAGCATTTCTGAAAACGATACTGATACTGACCCTCCATGCTCTGAAGCTTTGTGTCGTTTGCTGAGAGGAGTGAGAAAATTCTCTCTGCTTCTCGGTCACAGTCTATATCCAGCTGCAGGTTGGCCAGCATGGTGCTGAAACAGGAGAGAACACAAGTGTAGAGAAATCTTTGCAGGAAAAAGCAGCAAAAAAAGGAAACTCACAAACTAAGAAAAACAACGTAAATACATGCATCTCTCCACACTCGCACACATCACTTACACTACAGACGTTAGCATGAAAGTGCACCATCTGACTCATCTTTGTAAACTTGCTAAACATCTACAGAGGCGGTGAAGAAGATCGACAACATCAGAGCAGCTAAATGACAGTCCTCAAAGTCAGTAGCTGATAAATGAAATCAAACACTTCTCAATTAAAGCTCAGTTTAGTCCCTACAAAGCCTCTTCCTTATTGAAAACTTCAAACTTAACCTGCTTTGATGCCACGCTGAAAAGACTTTTCTTTTTTAACATCATATAAAAATCAGCACACCTGAAAAATCCTGCTTTAGAAGTTTTCTATTTTCCATTTGAAATGTCCTCATAACAAGAGATAATGATTAAAAGGTTAAGGTTTGCTCGTGAGCACCTACACAGTCAGTCAAACTTAAGACCAGCAGGCAGTTTTATTAAGCGTTTATTGTGATCTGCAACACACGCCCCACGTATGGCAGCGAGGGTACTGAACCATTCCCCCCCGCCCCGCCCCTCGCGGTGGTGTTGATGTGGAGGAAAAACTCACGTTGTGCAGGGCTTGCAGCCTGGAGCGTTGCTACTCAGGCTTTGGCAGCACTGCCAGGCCCCGCTGGTGTAGTTTGACGGGTGGAAAGTGGCCAGGCGTCCCTCGTTGCAACGACTGACCTGGCTCAGGACCTCCAGCCACTCGCTGGCTTCCACACAGTTTCCAGCCTGGACGTAAAGAGGCTTCTCAGAGTGGACCACCTGAAACATCTGACGCAAGAGAAACAAAGTAGTTAAACTATGATGTGACTGTTTCGTTCCCATAAAGGTCATTCTGAGCGCAAGAAACAAAGCGCCCCTCTACACCAGCAACAACAACATTGTCATTTCTGTACTTCATTTGAAAGTGAACGTGCCCATGAGACCAACAATGCGCCGTTTTCACTGTTAATAACAACAGGAGGAAGTGACACTGGCACTGACGTTTCCATTTTAAACGGGTAATACATGAGAAGTGATGACGGGGCCATGTGAGAGGGGGAACTGGCTTACATTTTTGCGGTTAAAGGCACTTTCATCCACTTTCTCCACCGCCCGGATATTTTTGACATTAATGGTGCGGTCGGCATCTTTCCCTGGGGAGAACAAGTCATTCTGTTAGGTTTACGCACAAACAGCCTCCAGTCTCAACAACATTACCGTTTAGCTTAAATAATGAGCAGAAGAAAATAAAACATTTTAACTTCTCCTATGAAAGTAAAAGCTGCAGTTTTTGAACAGATTTTTTGGGAAATTCCTTGAAGACTTGAAGTTTTATATTCCTATCAACTGGCTCCAATGATTGATGATCAATCTTGTTTATTATCACACCCTCTCTCTCTGACAATTTACTGAGCACTCGAAACGTTCCTTAAGTATCACAGAAAGGCAGTATTTACTCTGCAAAGCCCTCAAAACATGCATTTCATTAATCAGCTGATGCAAAGTCAACACGCAAGTAATCAACACAGGAAACTACAAAAACAAATCAGGTCATTGTATATGCTTATTGTCCAGTACTTTAAAAGGCATAAACAGAAAAAAAGTGCTTGTATGAATGGGTGAATGAGGCAAGTATAAAGTGCTTTGAATACTCAGTAGAAATGCACTATATAAAAGAACCAGTCCATTTAATCTCTTAATTTTATAAGTAATATACAAGTAATTACTTTAGCTCCATCTAGTGCTAGTATCGGGAACTTAGCATTGCGTGTAACCCGTGCATACGTGTTTGTCTCATTAGTTTTCATCACATTCGAGTATGAGATTACAGTAAACTGGTCTCACCTTTATGTTTGTGGTAGGAGAGCTCCCTGTTGGTCAGTCTGAGCCACCTCTTCTTAAACGTTTTCATTCCAGGGGGTTTTCTCCCCTGAGCACGTTTCTGTACTTCCCTATAAAAGGACAGGCTAAGGGTTCAAATCTGAGCTGATTTACTTAAGGCAAAAAAAACATAAGTACAATTTATTACTTCAGAGTAATCTTTATGCTCAAATGATGTAATTAGAGTCTTCTAACAGGACATAGTGAACGCCCTCAAACGGTTATCGTGTCATAAAATTCACTTGTTGTTTTATGCCTACTCTCAAGGCTTCTTTATTACCAAGTGAGAGTTCTCAGTTCTGCCCAGACTTGAACTGAACACTCACCCCTCCTTGAGAACGACAGCGTCTTCCAGCCCACTGGACTCCTTACTGACGTTGGAGGAGATTTCATCCAGAAACTGGAAACAAAATGATAACAGCCATTAGAAATGATGAATCCTTTTATAGACCTTTATGTGAGTATGTGAGGGGGGAAAAAATACCTTTTTAACTTTTTCGATACACTTCTCTTCCTGGAATGATTTGAAGAAGTCATACATATAGGTTTCTTTAAAACTGGACTAGAAAGAGAAAAAACAAAGTGGGTTTAATTAGCATAACAGGGAAAAAAAATGCATTTGGAAAGTGCCTCTGTTTGTCAATTACTATAAAGTGGACAACACGTAGTTCACACTAGAATTTCAGCAATATAAATCTTACCAGCTTTTTTGACAAGCTACCCCAGCTGCCGAGAGTCTGAATGGTTTTTGAGATGAGTGTGAGCGTCCGGGAAATCTCGGGATCCTGCAGTTACAGAAAATGTACAACGGCACCGAGGTTAACCGACTGAGAACGTAAACTGCAAATGCTCACTGGTCATTAGCGCTGAGAGTGGGTGACGTGTACTTACAGGATGATGGGAACGCAGTTGAAAGGAGTGAGGAGAGAGAACAGCGACAGCAAAAAAGCGCAGAAACACAAAGCTGCTGACGGCTGAGTACTGAACATGTGGGTCGCCTGTGGAGAGGAGAAAGAAACACCTGAGAAACCAGCAAATTCAATTCAATCAGCAAAAAAAAAAAATGGCGTATAAAATAGAGATATTTTATATGAGAAAAGCTCAAAACTGTCAAAATAGACCAAAACCTCAGGAATGTATCGAGCACCTTGCTGAATCTATGCCATGAAGAATTAAGTTAGCTCATAAGGCAAAGCAAAGGTCCAACCCAGTAAAATCAAGGTGTATGCAAAGAAAAGACTGGTGAGTGTATGTATAAATATACCAAATATCATTTGGTTTAATATACTGCTGTGGACTACTAAGGCATTTAGCCAGCAGCAACATCGCAATCTGCTAAAAGCCCGGCATAATGACATTTACGTCACAATTTACACACCTGCTGTGGGTGTGCATATAACCTTTTGTCACAGCAGTTTTTCTTTTTAACACTGGCTCTACGTTTTACCTGGAAAGCGTTTGCAGGCCAAATGCCTCAGAGACCTGAAGACGTCACACATTAGTGGTGGGCAGTTAGAACTTGACTGGGTGATGGAGGAGAAGACTTTCTGGACGTAACCCTGCAGGTTTTCCTGCACAGGTAAAGTAAAAAACGCACAACAACTTAGCATCACTTTAAAATGTTTTAAACAGAAGCTAAAAAGTGGATAAACACTTTTTTCGCAGTTTTACGACAAGCAAAGCTTCAATTAATCCTGTTACAAGACTGATAAATCTAGTGAGATGGGTGCACTTACCTTGTTGACCTCTACATTGTCACCTTCCTTTAGTTTAATAGGGTCTATCTCACAGGTTTTGTTGGATTCACAAATCTGTTAAAGATACGAGGGGGGAAAAAAAAAAAAAAATCAAGCAAGCAAACAAAGAACAATTAGTACAAACCAAATCTTTAAATTTCAAGTGAACAAGAACTGAGATTTGCTGCTGTGTGGAGCTGCACGTTTATTCAGATTTTCTTGAAATTGGAGGGACACCAGCTGGACACGGTGAGTGAGAGGAGGGACTGAAGGCATTTTCAACACCAGCTGTGTCTTTTTGCTTTATGTCGAAGAACTCAAATTAACTAGCAATTGTAAGTCACAGATAAAAGAAAAGACCAAATACACAATAATGCACACTCTGTAGATACAGTTGCAAGAAACTGTGGTAATTACAGTGGCCTTCAACCTGTACATCTAGACCAGTGTCAACAAGCCAGACAGGATTAAAAAAAAAAAATTACAGTTTTAAAACCGTTTAAAGGAAAATACCCTGCGCCTATCCAAACCCTCCAATTACATCTGCACATCTGCAGACTGAGGCTGAAGGGCAGATGTTTAAATGGATTTTTCCATTCTAACCCCAGTGATTCATGACTATTCTGGCATCGACACAGGATGTGTGTGTGTGTGTGTGTCTCCTTTTTACTCATACCTCATCTATTACAGGCTTCAAGGTGACAGATAGGTAATTCTTTCCCACAATCTTCATCATGTCATCGATGCAGCGCGTTGCCAGCGAGTTGCCACGGAATATAGTGTTAGCCTCCCTGTATGGACACAGATATTCCACAGACACCAATTAGACTTTATTTTGTGACTAGAATTTTTATGAAGTTTCAGAATCAGACTGTCTGAGTCAAGACGAGTAATTAAAACCACATTCACTCTTGAAGCTCTATTGTATTTTAGAGCTGCTTCCTGTTTTATTGCATTAGTCATAGCCAGAAAGTTGAACTGTTTGTTAGGGAAAACACAGCGTGACTGCAGTGCAGTAACATCTGTTTGCATGTTTCTATCCGGTGTATCTACTTGGCTTGGTGTAAAAAGGTATGTGCCAGAGGAGTACTCACTGAGTGTTGTCCAGCTCCAGTGCTGCCACAGCAGAGACAAAAGGCACGAAGCGATTGTTGTGGAGCAGCAGTCGGACCATCGGCAGAACGACCTCGTATCGCTCTCTGCAAATGTCCCCCAGGATGTGTGCTGCTGATGCTGAGATGGGCTGAAGAAGGGTGAGAAAAAAAAGTGAAAAGAGAAAAGACAACAATATCGATCTCTGCATCGTCTCAGTGTGGAATTTTCTCATCAGGATTTGCTTCGACTTAAAGCGTCTGTCTCACCTTCACATCTGGGGATTTGAGCAGCAGGGTGCAGAGTGGCGTGTAGCAGGCAGATGGCAGCACTGTGTCTTCTATGTAGGTCAGCTTCAAACGCAAGGATCCTAAATCATCAGACTTGGATTTGTTGCCGTTCCCTTTTGGCTGAAGGAGATACCTTATGGGTGACAATAAGAGAAACAACACATTACTGTGCTGTGACTAATGAGTCATCCTCTGAACACATGGAACCTGCGACTTATCACATAACCAAGACAGAAACCAGATAACTGAGAACATGTGTGTCAGTCACAGACAGCCTGGACACTTTCATAAAGTATTAACTCTACAACACAACCCACCTAAGATTACACATAATTTAAAAAAAAAAAAAAAAAAAAAAAAAAAAAAAAAAAAAAGCTGATCCTGCTTGTTTGATACCAACTGTTTAACACATCACAGACCAACTGTACCAGAAAAAAGCAGCAAAACGAACACTGAAGCTTCCAAAAACACTTTGCAGGACAGAAGAAAGCATCTTCATTTGTCAAAATGTGCTTTTATCCAATGTCTTACCTAAATATATGATGAGTTGTGCACATATACTCATGCAGAATACAGTTGTCTGAGTCAAACACAGAGTTTAAACCTGCAATATTTTTTTTCACCCCTCCACAGCCAATTGAGGAAAGTGGAAACAAATTTTGAACAAAACAGCTGACATGTTATTATCTTCGATGCAGATAAAGATCGAGAGCTGCTTATTTGAGCACGCAGCGGTTTACATCTGGTGTGCATCCATCCAGTTAACTTAAGACTTCTTAGCTCTTTGTTTTAATGCACAAACTTCTAGTAGAGATGCCAGATTGTTGTACATGTACTACAAAATTGTGGGAGCGCCACACCATCTGAGCATGGTATGAAAACATAACTAGCAGGACAGCAGGAATAAATAACAGACATGAGGAGTATATACACAAAACAGGAGGAAGGGGCACAATACAAAGTCACACATTAGAGGACAGGGTTGAGAAAGTGACGAGGGTTACATAGGCCATGACTGATATTGGTGGGTGTGTGGGTGGCAGGGATAGGGTGCGGTGTGGTGGAGGTGGGAGTGCTTGTTTATAGTGGGGGTGGTCCAGGCAAAGAAGCAGCTTATGACCACTAATAATTAATAATTAACAACTAACACACTCTCCCATTTTCATAAATCAGTAACAGCCAGTTGAAACAGCAGATGAAGTAACAACAGAGATGCATGAGATCCTCAAAGTGGGAAAATATTAAAAAGACAAACAAAAAAAACGCAACATTGAATCAACCAGGAACTGCAATCAGCCGATTCCCAGTGTACTCAGCTCGCACCAGTGACCCTCTGACAGCCTCACGTCTGATTACAAGACACTATATCTCATAAATACATAACATGTGCACAGTGGTATATTCACAGCCACAAGCTTACACGGTGTTAGCACAGATGGTCTCAGCTCTGAGTTCGGCGACAAAGTTCTCCAAAGTAAACTGCGGGGGGACCACCACGAAAACGATCCTAACAACAAACCTAACCAGACACTTAAATCGACCTAACTTAAGTGAACAAGGACAAGTTTAAGAAGGTAACAAAAGAAAAGTGGTTGAACCTATCCAGAGGTCAGAGCCAGCCAAGAGTCGGCAGCTTCGGTATGAGCAGAACGATTAAAGCAGTTAGGAGAAAAATTATGGAGACGGGAGAAAAAGAGACGAGAGTTGATCTCCGGTTATCTAGTGAAGTTATAAATATATTGGAAAATTATGGAAGTACCTGACATTTATTTTGTTCTATAAATCTACTAGACCCTGCTTTTGTCTAGAAAGATTATACATGTCAGGTACAGAAACTTATTTTCACCTCTTTGCAGTAGCAGAAAACTTTATACTCAGTTGTTTCAGCAAAAGAAGATCCTGTAACTTACTGCAGAAACTGTAAAGGTTTTATAGTTTCTTTTACTATTTAAGAAAAAAACAAATCAGTGAATAAAAGCTGATTAGCTTGTATGTGCTGGTTTTAGAAAGAATATCGAAAGTGGAAAATGCTGGTATCGGAAAAAGGGAAATTTGAAATAAGCCAAAAAAGTTCAATGGATGCATCTTTAGAAAATATGTATACTATAAACATGAAATAGAGTAAGTATCAGGAATAGTGCAGTAAATATGCAGCATCACAAAGGATTTAAGTCCACTTTACAAAGGTTTTAAGCAATGAGCATAAAATCTTGAAAATCATAAAACCATGATAAATAGATTGCAAAGCAAGACGATAAACTAGAGGATATTTTACAGCAACAACTGAGAAAAACCAAAAAAAGTTTTCTAAATGCTGCTCAGTACAGATATACCCACCTGTTTATCACAGTATATCAACTAAACAGCCGTCTTTGCTACGCTGCCAATTCTTTCCTGCTGCTCTAACAGCTTTCACTTAAAATAAGAGGAATTCAATCATTAGGCTTGTTTAACAGCATATAGGGGTGTAAACCAAAGCACACAAATATTTCAGCTTTATCTCGACATAAGCATTTAAAATGTTCAGAAAATGCTTCTGTCTTTATTACAGGTATATGCCTAAACGAGGGATGATTTAACTTTGAACCCCTTTTTCAAAACAAGGGGAAAGAAAATCTAAATTTGTGAGGCTGTTCAACCGCTAATCGGCGTTTTTTTTGACATTTAAATTAAGAAAGAAAAGATCAAAATGACCAAAAATCTGGACATGGGAGGAAAAGTCTTTTTATAATATCCATTTAGACGAGGGGTGGGGGAACTCCAGGCCTCAAAGGCTGGTGTCCTGCAGGTTTCAGAGGAGTCCTTGATCCAAAACAGGTTTTAAATTACTTCCTCAACATGTCTTGAAGTTCTCCAGAGGCCTGGTAATGAACTAATTCAGGTTCATTCATTTGATTCAGGTGTGTTGACCCAGGGCGAGATCTAAAACCTGCAGGACACGGCCCTTAAGGCTTGGAGTTCCCCCACCCTTGATTCAGAACATATTAGTCAGCCTAGTGATCAATAAATCTTCCTCCCATAGTGCCTGCACATCTCTCCATAAGCCAACAGGTGGGGTAAAACAACATTATACATGTCGAGTTGGCCTGCAGTCACTGCAGGTTTGCCCGTAATCCCCTTGATCTGTAATCACTGCACACAGACAGAGACACTTTAACAGATCACCTGTACCCAACACTTTTTATGAATGCAACATGGACGACTTCCAGCATAAACACAGGACATGAGGTACTGCCACCATGCATAAGCCACCCACGCACTCGACTCAAAGCCCTCATCTACTAACAAACTGCTATCTGGCGTAATCCCACATCTCCTACTCTGACGCAAAGCAAGGAAAACACCCACACAGTGGAAAAACTGCTGAACTCTGAGAAATCTAGGAAGAGTTTTAAGATCACCTTGTAAAAGCAAGAAAATGCAACAGTGCAAACAGACATGCAAGACTGGGTTCCTGAACAGTGAAATACCAAAGGCAGCGGCTCCACCTTCCAGTGTTTAAATAAATAAAAAATTTAAAAAAACCCTGTTCGGTAAAGAGGAAGGTAATCAGGCCATGACAGATTAATGATCATGTTTTTTGTTTTTTTCCCCCCTGTAGTAAATTTTTAAAGGCACAGACGCATCAGACTGTGCTGGATTTAGTCGAGCACATATAGGTAAAACTGACCCTTCTGAATCTATTTTGGAAAATCTTTTAGGAGTTATGTAAACAGGAGGTAATAGGGGTGTAAACCAAAGCTCATGAACATTTCAGTTTTATCTCAGTATTGCCATTTAAAATGGGAAGAAAATGCTCTGTCTTTATTACAGGCATGTGCCTGAAGGGGGGAGGATTCCACTTTAAACCCATTTTCAAAACAAGGGGACAGAAAATCTAAATTTGTCAGCCTAGTGCTCAATAAGTATGCATAAATACGTTTAAAGATAGCGAGATACTTCCGTCTGCTCCTTACCAGGCTTTGTGAATGTGGTCGCTTTGTAGGATCTTGACAGGAACCCGTGTTTCCCCCAGAAAAACATCCTGAGCCAGATTCTCATTGTTCCACAAATCAACTCTGCAAAAAAGGGGAAAGGATGTGGACTGAAAGAATGTTTTTCATCTGCAAATATACAACTGTTACTACAAACTACATGTACAAGTAGCAAGGCAAAATAAATGTTGCTCTTTCTGTCTGTGTGTTCAGCACAAAACAACCACCCACTTCAAATATGGCAGAAAGGGCTTAAAAGAAAAATCGCTACTAAGCAGTGCTTACCTGCTTGGTGCATAAAAACCAATACAATGTGTGCAATGACACCACCTCAAATCCAAACCTCAACACCATGCACGAGTGTTTACCTTCAGCTCTGACTAGTCTTACCCAGTGAGCTATGAATCCACTGTGATGGAAGCCCCACATATCCTTAACCAGAAATCAAAGGCTCTCCATCAGTAGTCAGAATACACCAAATAAAAAGTTTTTTTGTTTGGGTTTTTTTTTTTTTTTTTTTTTTAAACCTGAAGTCGTTAAGAAATTCTTCTTCTTTTGTCAAGACTATAAAGGGGAAGCGTGTACATGTATGTGTGTGGGTCTGTTAGACAGCGAGAGAGAGCGTTAAGCGCACACAAAAGGGGGGAAAAAAACCTTCAAAACGCACTTGATCTCAAGTTTTTCGATGTCCTCCTCCTCCACGTTGAATTGAGTCCTCCTGGAGTAGGACCTTGTGACCTGCAGATGAACATGTCATGGTTAATATATACAATTATCTGCTGTAACCAACAGACCATTTGAAACCTATGATGTGGTAACATGTGTTACAAGATTTACCTCAAAGAAGAAGGTCTCTTCAAAATGAGGGTTGCTGGTTTTCTTCTTTACCTTTGTTTTCTTCTGATCAGACCTTAGGGGAGACATTACAGAAACTGAATGCCATTTTCTCTGATAATTTAAGGATTCAGCTATGGATACGTTGAGAAGAAAAGGGGAAGAGAAGCATGTGACTCCTATCGCACTGTCAGGGAGTGACTTAAGATGACTAAAATGTAATCTTGCCATCTGTAACAAGGTTCACGATGGTGGCAAGCTGTAAGTGGATGCTCATAGTTGAGCTCATAGTCTTTGTATTCTTGGAAAGTTTAGTCAGCTCACTCATGACATTCATTAAAAAAAATAAAATAAAAATTTGTTTAAACCAGAGGCTAGTTCTGAGTCTTTGATTTTGATATTGTATTTGTTTCAAGAGGTGTGGTTTGTTTCAGATAGTTTTAATTAGTTTCAGTCTTTCTAATCTTACAATAGCACAAAATCTCTGTCTGCGTGTTTGCTCTTTGTCTGCGAGCTCCTCCTGCACGATCAGGTGTTGAGCAACTAAACCTGGCACGCAGGTACAGCTCACGCTGCTCGAGGTTCCCAACTATATCAGAAATCCTGTCATCATGCCTAGCAACTAAAAAGACCTGCTTTTAGCATCTATAACATGCACCCTGTTACTTTAATTCATGACAAAAACAACTCAATAAAACAACTTTATATTCACAAAAGTCGAATTATAGATGCCTAATAACAGCCTTGAAAGCATCTAGCTAAAAACGCCTCCAAAAATAATATGGAGGGTACTTGCTGGGAGCAAGATTTAAGAAAGTCCAAACAGATATTACAATGCAAGCACAACAACTTGTAAAAGCTGAAAATGCCCCACAGAAGGTTGTTAGAATTACCTAAAATTAAATGAAACAATTTTGTAAACTTTCAATAACAAAATATTTAGAGGAAAGATCCTTAGTCTTAGTATTTTTTTAGTTTGGCTCAAAAAAATAAATTTAAAAAATTACAATTTCTCAAGGAGGCTTTGATGGATTTTTTTTTTGTTCTAATACCTGCACCGATTTTCCTAAATCTTCCTACATATTTCCTCCATACAATGATAGTTTAAAAACAAACAAAAAACTGACTAATACAGTGAAACCAATAAAAACTTTCAAACAATAAAAACTAAACTGAAAAGAAATCCACTCTGGAAATGAACTGAAACTAAAAAAACCAAACAAACCCATAATAACTCCCACATCTCAAATATGTGTGACAAAGCCTCTTCAGGCAGGCTGAGAAAGACTAAAACTAACGACATTTGTTGTCTGTTTGTACTTTATTTTAAGTCAGCTGTGCAAGTTCACGATGTTCTTACAGTTAGTTAAAAAAAGAAAACTACTTCAAACTTTTTCCACAATTAGCTTTAACCATAACAACCTTGGTTTAGACCGGGCGTGCTCCTAAAGATGAGAATATATGTAGGGACCTTACGCTTCAAGTCACACTGCACAATATTTCTGCACATATTCCTCAGTAGTTTTAAAGGCAGTGTGGAAAACCTGTGCACTGTTTATTTCAGGAAATTGGTCATTACTTATGTGATTACACAAAGCTAAAAAAAAGGAACAAACAAGCTACTTCTATATTCTGTAACACACTAAGAACTTATTTTGTTATCTGCGCGAAATTCAGAGTTACCTGGCAGGTCCGACAAGTGACACGGTAGCATAGGGGTCACAGTTCTGCCCACTGATCAAAGGCAGTTCCTTGCACTCAATTATCCTGAATAAAAACACAAGAAAAGAGAAAGAACATAAAATAAAGGCAACTATATTACACCGTTATAGCATTCTTGTTACATCTTATGATTCCACCTTTCTAAACACTGAGGAGCTGCTCACCTTGGACCAAAACCGTCAATATTTCACACAGTAACACTTTGACAGGCCCTAAAGTGACCCAGACCTTGGGAGAGATTAGCTTTTAATGCCGTGCCGCGGGTGCGTGAATGGTAAATAATTTCTTGTTGGTTCAACAGACGCCTCAGTGGAAATGCTTTTAGTGTTAAACCTTGTATGGTTTGCACTACCGGAACAATAAGAAAAACACCCCGTCTTCAAAACAGAAACCGTAAATGCTTTTGCACATTAAGCTTAAAGACAATCATTAAAAATGTCACTGCATCACCCTATTTATTGTTCACAAACCTGCTTAGTTATGTTAGATGTCAATGACTCTGCACCAAAAGAGGAATCAGGCTCAACTGACAAGCATATACTACAAACAAAGTTTATATAGTATTGTATTGGAAAAAACAAAAACAACATGAAGCGTGAACTATATTTAAATGTAGCACTGGATTATTAAACTAGATTACAGTATATCATTAGAAACTCTGACCTCACGTTTGACTGGCGTCACACAAGGATCTTTTTAAAACAAAACAAAACAGGTGTTTCAGGTGACAACAGGCACTGTGAGCAGTCTAAACAGGATGTGGCTGCTAAGCACAAGTCAGCAGAGAATAAGAATGAATTCAGCCTGCTATGCTAAGCGGGGCCGGAGGGAGAAGCCAAGCAGCTGAATGTAAAGATGTTTGGGTATCATCTTCAAGGTTGTCATAACAATATTCCCTAAAGCCTCACTCTTACATCATTTTTAACTCGACGCGATGCAACTTTGCTCCGATTAGCTTCCTGCAACGGGACGATGAGCCTCACGCCCTTCGTGGACTTGTCTGGTCGACCCGATGGAGAAAAACAAGAGCAATTACGCACAGGTGACAGTGAGCAGGCCGACGGTTTAAGCAAACAATCCGATTCAAACACTGAATGACAGCAGCAGAAAACCACAGCGGTTGCAGAGTGAGAAGCGCACGCTTCCTGCTCAGATGCCATCACTTCCTTCTCATTACCCTGCTCTCCAAGCATGAATGGTGGGGGTGCAAAACAACATACGTAAACAGCAAGAGGTCTGACATACACATGCACATACGTGTGTGTAAATTTACATGCTCAGCCTAATCTGTCAATGGGCGCTTTCTTCCCCCCCCTCTCTCTCTCTCTCTCTCAACATCCTCCCACGTCATTATCTGCCCTTATATCGGTTTGTGCTTGTGAAAACTGTGTGATGTGAAATGTACAGCTCGGAAGTAAAGGTGAATGATAAAGGAATATTGTGACACACTGAAAACCACACAAAAAATAAGCTACCGAGACCCAAGATTAGCAAGCAATACTGAAACTTTTATCAATGATGACTTCTTTTTTTTTTTTTTCCCCCTTTTTTAAACAACTTTAAACATATTTCTTTCTCAAACAAGTTGTTGCTCAGAATGAGAAGTGTGGACAGTCAGTTTAGGATTGTATGCTATGCGCTATTACTCAAACTTTTACCTAACACCTTTTATGTTGGAGACTTGTTTTGCTGGGCTTAATGTGAAGGTTTGATCTTTAGCCAGTGAAAATACTCACTTGACTCAAGCTTTGGAGTTCTGTCATGATTTCCCTGCAAAGTTTCAAACTAACTGTACTCACAGCACACTTGACAGGAAACAAGTGACTCGTAGAACTCACCGGACTGATATGTGTTGGCCTGTTGATCCGTTCTCTGTGATCACTTCACTCAATCGCATCTCCAGGTGAACCTTGCCCTGTTGACCATGAGGAGAGGAGACGTTCTAAGAAGTTACACATTACTAAGGCCATGAGTCTACAGTCTTTAGTGAAGGCACAAGTCAAAAGTTATGTAGGCCGTAAACAAGATAAAAATCTGGCTTGCAGTACTGATGATATGCGATACTTTTGCACACCATGTTTATTTGTTACTAAGTTGCACATTTCTCTCGCTGTCATATTTCAAAATGGGTTCTGCTTATTCTCCAAGACCTGCAGTCCTGCTCCACCTCATACTCCATCTTGATTTAGGTTAATGGGAGAACCAGGAGAGTGACAAGAGCCACAACAGCTGTGAATTTTAAAAATGTAAAGGAAAAAAAAAAATGTTCAAAATCACTCATAAAGATCTTTAGGGGAGTCGGATGTGGTGAAGGCTGCCGGTCTTGCCTTCGGAAGTGTCAGAGAGAACGAGAGAGAGAGATACAGAGTGAGAGAGTGAGCAACAGAGGGTGAGCTAAACAAAACGCCCCCACACTTGCACTCCGTCTCTGCAATTCAGCACTTGGCTGAGATGGCAAGTACTCCTTTCTCATGCAGCACCGGCCTTTAAGCCAATATACGTCCAAATGAACCAGCATCCTCACCAAATTAACGCTCACGTTCCAGCCGTGACCCCTATTAACTGAGCAGGTTACCTAAAATTAATACTGCTCGCAGGGTGTTCACACAGCCCCCCTGTTTGGCTGCAAATCAAACCAGAGAGGTACTGAAACAACACCTCCATCGCTCACTGATGTAACTTTGCTGTTGAAAGTGTCTACTTGTGAGTGAATCAGTGTAGCGGCACATACCCAGAATAGTCTTGGCGTGGGCTAATGGCAGCTAGAGTCAACATGTTAGCTGCAGCAGCACAGAAGTGGTAGTGTGCTATAGTTTCACCCAATACAAGCACGCCACAAAAACTATCTGATCAAAGATAGTGATGTACAGTTGAAACAGAGCAGCCCACATATATGCCCTATATGTGACAGAAACTAGAACTGCACTCATGAAAAAAAAAAATGATAAAAATAAAATGCTGGAAAACAAAAAATGTAAGACGATGGACCGAAAACACCTGATAAGTCGATCAAGTATTTTAGCCCAGGATCATTTTTAGCAACAGCTTTCTCCTCGTGTGCATGCATTCTTAATTATACATCATATAAATGTGCAGGAGAAGACTTGAAATTACTCTTTTCAAAGTGTGCTTACATTTCAAATACAAATTTTAAGACTTTTAGTCTAAATCATGAAGATGGCTAGAACAAAACAAGTGGGGGGGAAATAGTATCAGTTATGGAAGCAATTATATTTTTCTGGTGGTGTTGGTTAAAAAGCTTCTTGCTGTCTATTAAACAGGTTAAATGTGCAGTTAGACAAATGTCTTTACTTCTGTGCCACAAACATTGCCTTTTTTCAGCTGCCATCGTGCGATGACATTAAGAGTCTGCCACTAATAAACTGGACACTTGCGTATTGCTTTTCTATTTCCATGCAAAAAGACTCGGACAGTGTGTTCTTTGGATGGTGACAGTCCGGATGTTAGTGAGAAGAGTTGAGTTTGTAAGGTTATTAAGCCTTATTTTGACATGGAAATGATCTTATCTGCATGCAAATTTCTGACTACGTGCGAGCAGATTTCCTGCTCGCTATGTTGGGGTACTGTGAGCTGTAAAAGACTATCATCATTAACTGTGCTGTGCTGATGACCAAGCGAGTGGAACTTTATGCAGTACGAGTAACCTTGCAGTAAAAAAAAAAAAAAAAAAAAAGGGGCAAGGGTCAAATACAGCAGGGTCAAATTTTTACATTTGTGAGTCATCAGCTTTCCTAGAAATTACCTGGACTTCTGAATTAGGATCTACTGTTTGAAGGCTAAACCAGTTCTCCTTCCCACTGTATTTACATAGGTCATCCTTCCGGATGGACACCTTGCCTAAAAGAGAAAGCAACACAAACCCACACACACACGTTAAAAATCAACACATTCATCGAGATGAGAAAATATACTTGCTTGTCCTCTTAAATGTTACTCACCAACAGGTAGGTCCCTTTGGAAAACACTCTTGGCATAAACATAGAAGGATAAACACTGAAATGGGCGTGGGATCTCAAAGTAGAAGTCCTCTCCGTAGAAAGGGCTGTAAAAGGGAGAGGTCTAAATTAGCTAACAAGGTTATCTCTTTTGGTAGAAAAGGGAACAAGCGAGAATGAGTATAGTCAGTGGTCAAAGGTTCTACTGTGAGGTAAACTGACCTGCAATGCACCATTTCAATATTTATTTGACAGGAATTACAAAACGCAGAAGTATTTTGTAACAAATAAATAAAATTAAGTACTGTTTCTATGCAAGTAGCAGCCTGATGATCAGTTAATCAAATGCACTTGATTAAATGATCATCAGCAAGTGTGAGCACCTCTATGTAAGCAGACGTACTTGAACATTCAGGTGTGTGTATACACAATGCCAAGAATGAGAGACATCAGCAACTGTCTCAAAGCAACTGTTACTTCTCTTCCACAATCTGGGAAGAGTTACAAGACCATCATTCTGCCATTTAAAAGATCATTTCTCACTGTGGAAACCATAAAAGGCAGTTGCCAGTCTTCCTAGGAGTGGACATTTGGGCAAATTCGCCTTAAGAACAGACTGTGCGATGCTCACAGACTGCAAAAAACCAAAGAGCTACATGTCAGACTCTACAGTTCTTAGGCAACAGGACAAATGCTACAGTTTGTGACAGTACAATTTGGAAAAAGAATGAACAAGTATAGCTTATTTGGAAAGATTTTCATTGGAAAGACGAGAAGATGGTGGCAAGGTTTGCAAAACTACATTGGCACGCATGGTGAAAACACAGCATATCAGCGTTAACACCTCACAGCAACTGTCAAGCATGGTGGAGGAGGGCTAATGATTGCAGCTTGTTTTACAGCTACAGGTCACTGGGTCAACCATGAACTCCTCTGTATACTAAAGTATTCCAGAGTCAAATGTGAGACCATCAGACAGCGAGAGCTTGGTTGATTCTGATTCAAACTTCTTGATTAATCCCAGATGAAATAATGTCGTGAAACTGGGTTGTGCAACAGGACAATGATCCAAGCACAGCAGCAGATGCGCAGTAGAAATGCTGAAAAAGAAAAGAATCGAGGTGTTGCAATGGCCCAGGCAGAGTCCAGACCTCAACCCGGATGAAACAGAGCTGTGCATAAACGAATGCCCACAAACCTCAATGAACTGAAGCAACAGCGTAAAGAGAGGGTGCAATCGTTTTCTGTAAGACAGATAAAGTCATACAGAAAATGATGACTTCAACGTACTGCTAAAAGTGGTTCTAGAAGCTACTGAATCATAGAGTGTACTTAGTGTTTTTCCCACTCACACCGTTTCTGCATTTTAGCTTAGGTTTTGTTAGGTATCCGTTTGTGTAACAGGTCATGTTTTCTAGTTGACTTTAGGTTGCATTTACCCAATTTGAAGACCTGCCAAGCACCAGATTATTTTTTATTATGCCCTGATATGCAAAATCTAAGAATTTAAAGGGGATGCATTTTCTTTTTTCTATGGCTGAAACTGTTTGTGTTTCACTTTTCAGTCTAAAAATCTCTCACTTATGCAATTCTTGCCATTATGGGTGTCAACTCAAAATAACTAAAGACAACTTTGATATCACTGTGAACGCAGAAATGTTCCACATTAAAACAAGACCAAACATTCAAAACCTGATAGTTGCTATAGGACCAAAGCTGACTTGCACAGCTGCACTGGTAAATGTGACAACAGGCTAATCTATTGACTTCTGGGTATTGTTAATGTTTACTACGTCACACATCAGTGGCAATGCATTAGTAAACCCAGAGGGTATACTTTGATCGACAAAGAGTTAGCGGCATGAATGGACATAAAAATAACGAGTCAGCACTTTGGAACAATTTCAAATCTGCTAACTGCTGTAGTAGCTTATGTTTTACTTATGATTTATTGACAAACAGCAGTCAACTACAGTTGACGACTTTCCCTTTCTTCCATTTCCTGTTTGTTAAGTTGGTTTTAAAGCTTTTATTGCACATTATCATTGCATCAGCATCATTTTATATATCGCTCATCTGCTCGGTGGTTGTGGGGAGGGGGACGCTAAAATAGAACAGAGGATGAGATAAAGAAAAAAAATTAATACTGTCACCATGAATGACAGAAGAAGAAAAAAAAGCAGTAGAGACTTTTATGCTGAGCTTTTATTAAATGGGCACCAATAGGTTGGTTAATAATGTAAAAAACAGTTTTTACTTGCATCCATTTGTCACGTACAGTCTAAAAATTGCAGCTTTATTGATTTTTATACTGTATTTGATTCATACTTCATATGATCATGGAGTGAAAAATAAAATAAAAACGGCAAATTCCTAGTTATTAATATTGTATTTTACTCACCAACAATGTAGATGTGGTGATTATTAAGTTTATTCCTCTACAGAATAAATCTCTTTATCTAGCAAGTGTGCATGTGTGTGCCGTGGAAACATGGTTGGGGTTATTTTTCCATGTTAAGTAGTAATTTTAATAATGGGCAATTATTGAGTACATGTAACATTGTAACAGGACATAAGCGTAATAATAATATCACATGACTGTCATAAACACCGCCAGAATTTGTTAAAATACTGGGAAATGAACTGGTTGAGCAGAAGGTGGACGACACAGGGTGCCCTTATGACTCATCGTGACTGAGGGGAATGTTCTTGATATCTTGTAGGTTTAAATCTGTCACTTTTACCAGTTTTCTTCTGATTTCCTGAACATACAGTGTAACTTTATTAAGAAAAATCAAAATCTATGTATTTTTTCCCTCTTGCATTATATTCCTGTGTCTTCCATAAATTACATTTTAAAAATTAAATGCAAAAACTGTGACAAGTAAGCTATAAGAGTAAAATGCAAAGAGCTAAAATGCAAAAATGTGAATAGCTGAGATCACAGAACAATGTGTTACATTGTCATGTTACATTGTTACAATGTTACATTTAGATACAATTCTGCATGTATGCCCAATGCTGCAACCAGAGAAATGCAGTACTGTGCAAAAGTCTTGAGCCAGCCCTCATTTCTTTTAAATTTCTGTTTCCAAGCTGCCAGACTTTCTCAAATATTTTTATTTTTTTTAATGGTCTTGAGAATTAATTTTCCAGGTTCTCTGACAATGTTTCAGAGCTTTTCTTTGGACATTAGCTGCTTTTTCACAAATTTTCAGTCTAGTCCTCCTACCTGATGACTTTCAGAGGAATGTTTTTATGTTTATAAACCTACTTAACACTGACCTATGAATCATAACCTACTCACGACTTATATAAAAAGGCACCTAACTCAAGGAATGAACCAGTGTTGTGTCTACACATAACAGACAACTTGAACAAACCAGTTTTAAATTGTATCTTTAGGCACTCTGGTACTGGCAGTCCGTTACAAAACAAATAATTTGTTCTCATTTCTTTAGTTGCGTCTACAGAAAAATACCAAAAGACAACACAGTTTAACTTAAAAAGTATTTTTGAATCAAAAAGGTGATTCCCACAGAGCTATTAGCTGAAAATTTAGCACATCTTGTTATGATGTTGAAAAAAATTTGAGGAATCTCAACAAGTGGAAGACAAAAGAAGAAGTGGCACGCCTTAAACAAAACAAAAACAAAAAAACAACATCTAGAACAGACGACCAGCATCTGAAATCCATGTCTTTAAGAATTAGGAAGGGACCATGTCAAAATTGATGGAATTATTAACTTAGAAAAGTTCCATCAAATGTAAACCACCATTCAATATCATATAGAAAGCATCTCATTGGCACCAGTTTTATTTTTCATCGTGACAATGATCCCAAACGCCCTGGCAATGCAGTAATAGCATACCTGGACAGAAAAAACACACAGTGGGACAATATCAGTCATGGATTGTCTCCAAAGAGCAAAGTGGGATCATCTTGACAGAACAGAGCAAGTCAGCCAATATCCAAAGAAGAGCTTTGAATGTCCTTCAGGAAGCCTGGAAAACTATTCCTGAAGACTACTTAAATTATAAGAAAGCTGCCTAAGAGAGTTGAAAAATAAAGGTGGTCATACCAAAGATTGTACAATTCTAACAAGCTTGAAAGTCAAACAATTTTTTTGCCTTATTGTATTTCAATGCATGTTTGCACATTTCAGTAAAACGCTGCACCCATTTCCTATTTTCCTAGCAAAATATAAAGAAATGAAGGGTGGCTCCGGACCTCTGCACAATACTGTGTTCTGCAATAGTCATCCCATTACAAAATGCCAAGTACACCCTGTAGAGCTTTGTAGCACACTGCTGGGATATCACACAGACAACATATTCACTCTTACAGTCAAATGCCTTATTCACCACAGGATTGACTGCCCCTTAGAAACTGGGGGATGGAGAGAAGGTCAGAATATCTCTGCCACTCAGCTGCCTCGTGACCAAGACTTTGAGCCAAACAGCTAGCAGACTGTAGGTTAAACGCTACCTTAATATGTGCTGCCTGCCCACCTGTCCCTAAACAGACTGAACAGTACTTGGCTAGATAAACTGTCCACATGTTCAAGTAAAAAAATGCAGTCCTTCTCTTTTAGATTTACTGAGATTGAAGCCGACAATGCTTGAGAAAAAAAAACAAAAAAAACGTAATAGCGCACTAATTGACAGCCGGCATTTCAGAATCAGAATCAGAATCAGAAAGGGTTTTATTGCCAAATGTTGAGCGGGTTTACAACATTAGGAAATTGCTGCGGTGCTTCAGTGCAAACATACTGTTATAAATACTGTTATAAATTAAGCTTAAATAGACATGAAAATAAAAATGAGAATAAGAATTAAAAGTGCTAAGTAGATAGATATATACATGGGTGCAGGTGGTGATCAGTGCCAAACATAGAATGATGCAGTGAACACAGCGTAGGGTCATGTGTTAGTGGCGGGAACAGTCATACGGTTATTGTTCATGTGTTCAACAGCAGAGGGGAAGAAACTGTTCTTATGGCAAGAGGTTCTGGTGCGAATGGACCGGAGCCTCCTGCCTGAGGGGAGCAGGTCAAAGTGTATTTAGTGTATTCAGTAGATATACACTTGCTTTAGGTATAGATAGGCCAATTATAAACACATTGTAAATAAGTAGCTCTCGAAAGTGTGTGTAGAGCTTGTTGGTGTATTTATGACTTAATAAATTAAATTTACAATGATATTTCCTCATTAAAAAAAGAAACTGAAAATAAGACTTGTAAACAATCACATATGTATCAATATTTATTAATGTGTAGCTCTTTAATCTGTCCGCCTCTATAAAGTAGGAATCTTTTCACCTACCCATACCAGCTGTCATAGGACTTAGACGCAGGATACACAATGGACACGTTGCCAGTCTTTCATAGGGCTAGCATGGGCTTACATTCTCAGTCACTTTAGCCACTTTCAAAATTGGACTGTGGGAGGAAGCCGGAGTACCAAGAAAAGCCAGGCACACACAGGGAGAACATGCAAATGCCACACAGTCCATTAATGCATCTTGAATGATGTAATCTTTCTCAACACTTCCACCTTGGGCTTGGCCAGCCAATCCAATTTACACCCACATATCTTCTTTAACATCAGAGAACTATTTACCGTAACCCACCCATACACCCACTTGTCTCTGCTGTCATCCTAGTTTCCAAGTAAATTGAGAAAGCCAATTGACCACAAAAGGGAGCAATCATAGTTATTAAAACCCGAAGGCTGGAGCACATACACACCAGGCATGAGTCAAACAGAGCGCATACCCATATAGATTAAGATGCGATAAATAGTGGACTTGTGCAGCTGAGAGTGACAGAGGAAAAAGCCTCTAAAACTGTTGTTGAACTGCACTAAAAAAACCAGGACAAAGAGGGAAAAAAAAAAAGAACAGTTATGAAATGCCTAAAGAGGGCAGGACTATGTTTAAAGTTAAATGTGCAGCAATATAGAAAAAAAACCCTTAAAGGTTTCATAATATCCACACCTTTCTCTGAACTGGCTGTGAACATGTAACTATGGCATAATGTCTCATTTCACTCAGAATCACACAACATTTCCCAGCTCAAAGGGAACCGAACACACACACACAGCTCTGAGTCATGTTTCAACAGCTTCTAAGTATTCGAAAGACTGCATTTCATCCATGAAAGACAGTATGACTCTGTCCATATAAAATCTGATCAAAAGGAGATTTTTTATTTTATGAAATTATTTTTTAAAACAAACAAAAAAAAGAAAAACTTAAAATATGAAAACACAAGTAACAGCAGCCAAATGTAATGTTCTTAATGACTCTAGACATGCAAAGTAAGCAGTCTAAACTTTTACCCCACAAATAAATGCCTAGTATTTGTACACGTGGCTCTTACTCACCAATAAATTCAAGACAGCATAGCTGAATAATTAAAATTGGCTCCAAAACATAAGTCTAAATATTATCTTAATAATCATTTTAAGGACAAATATCCTGGTGTAAAACACTGACTTAAAACAAAGACATTTACCAGACTGAAAAAGATGAAAAGTCAACCAGGACGTATTCAATATCTAATGATACACAGCAGCTGGAGAAGAGCTTTTTTTATTTGATGGAAAGGATTTTTATACTGCACATAATGAACCAAAGAAAGATTTTTTTTCTACGTTAAAATGTTTACAGTGAGGCGGAAACACCAAAACTAAAATACTAAACCCGAAACAGATAATGTTTGGATTTCTTGAATAGCCAGCATTACTTGTAAAAGAAAGGCATTGTTTTCTCAAGAAAAAGTTGACATTTTGAAGTGTTGCAATGATCAGGAAACATAACTTTCTTTTATAGGTGACAAGTCTATCAATGTGTGTGAGTAAGAATAGATTTTTCACACCTTTCACATCTACCATTTCACATATTTTTATTGGCCTTCCACAAAATCTGTGATGCAGCTACTGTGATCTCTTTCAATTCTACGTTTATATTAATAAAGGTTTAATAAATATCTATAATGATTTAATGACACCGTGGACTAGAAAAAAAAAAAAAGCTAATCTGTACTCTACATCAGTGCAAAGACAAAAAATCTGCACAGTCTATCAGAAAAAGTCTCCTAAGTTCCTTTAGCTGCATCTAGTCAACTTAATGTTTAGCCGTCTCCCACCTCGGCGTTCACGCAGCCATAATGATTATGTAGTTGCATTTAACTGAAGCCTACATGTGTAACTAATATTTATGAAACTAATACAAGTAATGTTTAACCTAATCACAATATGATAGCACAGTAACAGGTGCAAACTGCAACCCTAACTGAAACAGAGAAGACAAAAAGGCATTGGGATTTGCAGCTGTAATCAGCATATTAGTACAAGATTATCCTGCTTACCAGACGCTCTTGTCAAACACCTTAGTGCGGAACACCTCCTCTTGATCCAGACTTATGGTGCAAAAAGTACAGAGATCCCTTTGTCGATTTGGACCCGAGACAGAACCCAGGTTTTTAGCTTCACCTGCAGCAAACAGAACATCATTAGCATCCTAGCATTATAGCAAAAATATTTTTTTTAAAAATAAATAAATTTTTAAAAAAGCTGTCTTCAACACAAGTAGCAATATCAGTAATATTTCTTCACCTCTGTAGCTCTTTTGGTTTACAATTGTATATCAGAATTTTAGTGATAAGTCCATGTATGTGCTAATATAATTAAGCTTAAGGTTTGGACCTCTAAATAATACATCTTCAGTCTGATAATTAATAATAAGCTTTTAATTTTGCAGCTACTTCTACTAACAAGCAAAAAAATCGTTATGTTTACATTAAAGTGATTTGATTTGCTCGACTTAGCACACAGGAATCCTAAATTAATAGAAGATTTATGATTGCAGTCGTTTTCAGCACACTTTTAAAATTCTGCTTTGATGTTCATCATCCCCTGTTCATTCGGGGGACACAGACTCCTGCCAGTTGCCAGGGTAGGCTGCAGAGCGGATGTAGCTGAAGTAGACTTGATGCTCAAATGTGGTTAAAAACATGAAACATCGACTTCCTCAGCAGAACCAATGGTGACAGCACAGCGCTGATTCACAAATGACAAACACCTTTGTAACACACTACTTCCATATCATTGCAGGCAGGCTCAGATTACATATCATGGAGTTTTAGTACAACATATCTAAACAATTCACAAAAGCTGCGCCACATAGGGTAAAGCTGATTTCCAGTACAGCTAATTGTTACCAAAAATACAGCACTATAAATAACTTCACAATGTAACATATTTAGGCCATTTACTGGATTAGAGGGGTCATGATGGTCTAAATTAGCCCTCTAGCTGCTGACCGGTACCCTAAGCCCAGGTAGGGACCTAATTAAGAAACGCTGCCAGTGAGATCAGCTTTTTAACAAGTTATTAATAGCAGTTTGTGTCTAATCTTAGGAATGGCCAGTGAAAAGGGTCAAGCTGTCACTAAACTTGGACCAGGATGTCGTGGTGGGAGTAGAGCACAGAAGCACATATGCAAAAGAAGAAAAAAAAAGACAAACACATAAGGCATCACTTGATCCATCTTTGCCCTTTCATAGCATTTTCACTACAACAGAAGTGCGTCTCCCTGTGGAAAGAAACCACGACCTAAAGGGTGCGTAAGCCCTAGGACCTTTAATATGAGAATCAAACAAGGACACAGATGAAAGTACACTGGAAATTTTTTTGTCACAATAAACACATCTTCACACAATGCCACCTCCACTGAAGTAGGCTAAAGGAAAAAGGACAAAGTGTGAACGAGGAAGAATGGAGTTTCGCAAGACTGCAAAGTGAGTTACATGCCATGATAGTTCCTCTATTTTGTTCTGCTTACTGTTTTTTCATTAATTCATAGTAGTGAAACTGACATTTGTCTTCCTATTGTGTTCCTAGCAATACAAGCATTACATGGTAGCTGGCCTATACTCGTCTTACAGTAAATACACACCATTTCACCCATTACTCATGAGTGCCTACTATCAATTTGGAAACTGAAAACGTATCACGAGTGGCTATTAAAAAGAATGAACACACGATATAATTTCAGTAATACAGCAGTAATAAATATTGCTCTCATTAAATACAAATGCATTCATTTAACCAGTCGGTTAAATTTCATGTGATTAATAGAAGCAGTGCCACACACAAACCGAAACCTGAAGACGGAGACAGGATGGTGGGGAAGCGGATGAAGGCTAATGAATGGGTATTAACACTGAAAATAAGCAAATCTACTGCGCCATATGCAGTACCCTGTTATCTAAAACCAAAAACTTGCAATGAAGGAATCTACTCGTGTAACGTTTAAAACATTAAAAAAGGTGGTTAAAACGCTCGTAGAGAGAAGCCGTAGAAAACAAAACGATAAATCCATCAGGCAGATACCCCCACACAGGAGCTGACCCGCGAGGAGAGGACACCGAGGCTCTGCTGAGGTATTTTACTTTAAAGTCGGGATTTCCAGTTTGGACGTTTGACAAAAACGGGATGATTGTGGCATTTAAGTAACTACGATGTTATTTTTATTTATTTTTTAAGGAACAAGCATCTGTTTTTCAATCAGTAATTTAGTGGCACTTGATGACACGATAATCTGTTTTATGACGATAGCCTCCACATGCATTTCAAACCGCAGAAATGGCTTCAAGAAACCGGTTTATTTTTTATTTTAACGCCAATAAACAATACTGGATTTATTAGCAAAAATAAGTTAGTGGTTCTCAGTTAAGTTAAGGTTGGTGTCCGGCTAAAAATGAGCAACTAACGTGAAACTTTAAAGGGTTGAGCAGCCACTGCTTTGCTGCCTTTCAATCCGATGTGCGTTTAAAGTCTGTGCTGTAGCTGGAAATAACGTTATTGCCGTCTAATATTTAGCATTAGAGTTGCCTGACTGGTAGATGCCCGCAGTGAGAATAGCTGAATGGGCTCCTAGCTTGGTGACGACTGACTGAAGAGGCTGGTGGTAGTAGCTAGCCCGACGCTGATTTAACTTGGCTTCAAGCTGCCAAAAAAAATAATACGAATAAAAATAAGAGTCACAGTTTCAAAATAGGCTCGGGGGTATTAAATGGTGGCGGCGAGGCTCTGCGCGATGAATGAATGCATTCACAACAAGCTAGTAGCCTCTACTAGCATGCTAGGCTAGCTTGACGTTAGGCACCAGCCAGCAGACGAACCAGCTCGCCTGTCTCTGCCTTCACTCAGTCGACTGTTGATAGCACACCGCACCCCTCCCGGTCTCCGTCTCACAGCTCTCGACCTCCTTCCCCCCCTCACACTGTGCGAGACTCTCAAAACGTCGGTTCACTTACATATTTTACCCCGCAGGCTCTGTAAAATCCGTATCTTAGCGTCGTCGTCTTCCGCCATGGTCAGAGCTGACTTTTGTCGCTGCTCCGGTGCATTCAGAGCTGGTTTATCATATCCGTTTATGAATGCAGGCAGAGTGGAGAAAAAGCCAGTCCCACTATAGCGTCACGTCAAGTCCCGCACACGCTCCAGCCTTGAAATGTTTGGAGCTTCCTCTAAAGTCGAGCTTCCTTTGGCTGGCGCAGCAGTGTGATTAGTAGGAGTTTTAAAAGGAATTTAAGGTCCCCCTCTCTCTCTGTGAGTGTTTGGTGTCATTCATTATGCAACCATAACGCTTTCGGATAACACGATAATAGTTTGACTTGTGGCACTAGCTTAGCTTAGCTTGGCTAATCTCGGACGCCAGCGCTTTAAGTTAACCCTGTACGCTTTATGCACGCTTTTAGATTTCAGACAGATAAAGGTGTCACCGGGTATGAATGAGTTAGCTACCTCTGCCCCGGATAAAAACTCATTTCTCGGGGCCACACACTGACTAAAACACTTTATTTTGAAAGCATTAACCAGAGGAAAGCTGCACACTAAATGATTGCACCAAAACATAAAAATGTCCGCGAACGTCACAGCTGCTTTATGAGTGTGTTACTGAGCAAATATTTATTCGAGTTTGTGGGTGTGTCATACCTGGTTTGCATTTATTTATTTTCAGCAAAACAGGTAGATGAAAAAAATGCAATATTATACACTCTGGTTTTATTATCTTCTGTGTGGATTACAAGATACTGTAAGATACACAGTTCAGTGTGCATTTCACAGCTGTTTTTTTTTTTTGTCGTTTTATTCTCTTCCCCTTTCAAGGTGGTGTAGCTTTTTTGGTTGGGTGTCATCGTCAGATGGTAGTAGCATGGAGCCTGAAAAGCTGTCAGGTATGCGGTTTCTAAACAGCACATGCTGCATATGCTCACTACACATATACAGTTATTATAACATCGGAACCCAAGTGTTTTCCTTTGTTAATTTTGCACATGGAGTTCACCTCAGAGGGGTGTGGCAGTAGTTTCCCAGCTGCACAGGAGATTAAGATTCAAAGTAAAATACTTTGTGTATTTTTTAATATAATAATTCAGGAGTGGCCATGTATGTAAATTTTCTGTCTCCAAATAACATAAAAAATGCCTTTGTGATGTATGATACTCAAACAGAAAATATATAAGATTACTAATGATCATATTTAGATATACTAGATTTAGCTCATATTTATTTTAATGACCACAGTACTCAGTGTAGCTTTTGGGCAATATAGTGAGCCCTCTTCACCTGAACACTGGAGCTATTCCTAGATATAATCTGTCTTTCTTTCCTTTCATAGTATAGTGGTTTACACATTTGCTAGGCAGATCCCTGGTTCTGTCCCGAGGGGAGACACAAGTCCCTGTGGGGTTCTGCCAGGAAGGGCATCCGGTGTAAGAAAAAAATAAAACAAATTGCCAAATCAAACATGCTGAGCTACCAGCTGTAGCGACCCCTTGTGAACAAGGGAGCAGCTGAAGGTAGCTCACATACTTTGTCTTTCTTCCATCTTAATTTATAAATGTAAATACTTCTAACTTACGTTTGTAATCCCTATTCAGGACACATAACTCCACAATATTTAGTTATGCTCTTATATAATATGATGTTATAATTTGACCCTGCATGAGTAAAATCCGGTCTATTTCCAAAGCCGTATGCAGCAATACTTACATATTTAAAAATGAAAAGAAAAATCTGATCTGGAGTCACATCGCTGCCATCACGATTTGCTGCTTTTCCCTCATTAAAGTTTACGGCAGGACAGGCTGCCTCAATGTTACTATTGGTGTGTTCAACAGTGCCTTATACCTGAAAATGAAGAAAGGAATTTCTTTTACACATCTGGAAATTGTGTCTTGAGCCTAAACTCTTAAAAACAGATGCAGTTTGTGTGGAAGAAAACAGGGAATTAACTTTTCAGATGGTGTGCAGGTCCCCGAGGACCCATGAGGAGTGCACAACCATCTCGTGGCTTGATGGAAGAAGGCTTTGCACCAATAAGCCTGCTTAAATCCTTCTGCCTAAAAACATCCACCACACTTAAACACTATGTTTTTCTAGCTCCTCAGTTATAATTAGTTTCACCAAGTTTTAGCATTTAGGCGTAGATTATGCTATGAAACAATGGTGAAGCCTTTATTATAGTTTTGGCCAAAGCAGGACAGGATGTAACAGTTTAGAATATCCAACAGTATTTATTTAAATAATTTTACATGTTTTATACATATTAAACACACAAAAGTATTAAGTTTAATCTCAGTGGTGCAATGAGTTAATTCAAAAATTGAAATTACATCAGTGGTGCTTCAAATTGAAATCGACTTATCCAAAGTATTAAATGAACAAATTAGCATAGTCTACCTATAAAGTGCAACTCGCCATGTCCAGCTAGCTGACAGGGAGATTCAGAAAGGTGACAGTCAGAAAATTCATATGGTTTTCTCCAGGCTTAGAAAAGTGAAGACTAGACGGATTTTACATATTTTCCAACACTTTGTCTCTCTGCTTTGATATTGCACATCGTTTTGAAGAAATATCACCAGTAGTTGTATTTATTTATTTTGTTTCCATGAGCTTTCTGTCATGTCACTGAGTCTACCTTACATGCATAGACAATGGACAAAATACAGTCTGTGTCAAGAGGTCCTATATTATGCAAGAAACAAAAAGAAAACTTGAACAAAAGCTTACTGAGTCTGGTTTAGGAGGGAAGAGATTACATGGATAATTAGATCATCATGTTTACTGTTTGCTGTCCCTTCAAACACTCTAAGTTGCAAATACAACATTGCAAATCCTATGTTCCCTAACCAAATTGCTTTTTTTTTTCTTTTCTCCTTAATCTTCCCTGTAGCTGGTTGCAGTCCTCATGGACCTTTAAAAAAACGGCTCCTCTTTGCACACCCATTTCTCTGGCTTGTGCATGGAAATGTGGGCACCTCTAGAATCAGAGTCATTTCTTCTAAAGAGTTCACTGTGACTGTTCGTTCTTGGTCCCGTCACAGCGTCCGTGTTGCTGTCACTGTCTCTGTCGCACGCTTGCCTTTTTGAAACCAGGTGACTTGAATGCTGTGTGTTTAACCTCTTTTTTGGTATTTTGTGTTTCAGCTTTGAGGCTGCAAGGGAAAACAGTGGGTCAGTGCAAGGTGATAACGGGCTTTTAATGCTGGAATATGACACATCTTGATGGAGAGTCGTTAAGTCAGTTTTCTCCTCAGTTTTAGGCTGATTCTCATCAACGGAAAAATGTTCCCCTTCCACTCTTTCATGTTTTATGTTCGTCGCCCCGTGATTGTCACTGTCCTCTGTTTTGACGGTTGCCTGTCTGTTGGCTTCGCTCTGGTGTGCAGAGTATTTCGAACACGGTGCGAAGTCGTCAAAAGTGTAGCCCTCCTCGTTCGCTTCCTTGTGTTTTTTCTCGTGGCTTCTCTTCGTGGCGAGGTAGAGAAAGCGCTGGGGACAGAAGGAGCAGCGGTACCTTTTCTCTCGGTTGGGGCTCTGGGGTGTGTTATCGAAGCAGGAGCCATTTTCCATACAGCTGCTGCAGATGTAATCGCGGCCGGCGGGCGCCTCACTGGGGGGGCCTTGTTTACCGCAGGTTCGACAGAAACAGGGGTGAGAGCCAATGACATGAGCCCTCAGACCGGTCTCCGTGATAAAAGAGCTGTCACAGATCTCACAGTTGTACGTGGCCCTTGGGCTGCAGTTCTTGCCAACGCTGTGCTTCACCCTCGTGCTGCTCACCGACACGCTCTCTTCTCTCAGCCAACTGCTTCTTTCCAGGTGGGCCTCGCTAGCAGCAGTTCTATCTACTGATGTTTCAGAAAAATGGTGAAACATGGCTTTTCTGTGCTTATATCTGAGCTTCTTCCTTTTCTTTTTAGCTTTATAGGAATAGTAGGGGCGCCAGAGCTTATCTGCTCCCTCGCAATCAGACGGGTCATCGCATGCCTCTGGCTCTCTGGTGGCAGCAACTTCTGGTCTGAAGCGGAGCCTGGGACTCTCTGAGTCTTCCCTTGTTAGAGGGCACTGGCTTGGGCTCTGCTCCACACTCAGTTCTCGAATTCTCCTTTTTTTCCTGGGAAATAGTTTCGATCCTTTGATTTGGCGTCGGATAATGGCTTCGTTGCCAATTTTGACTGTTATCTGACACAGCGGCATGGCATCGCTGTCAAAAGATGGACCTGGGCATGCTGGTTTAGCGATGTATGTTTCTGTTTTTGCCCCCAATGTTTTATCACACAACAAATTCTCTGTGTGCGATTGAAGGATCTCCTTGGTCATGTCCTCGACTCTTTTGGCAGAAGCTGACAGCTCACCTAGCTTTTTAACAGTGTTCAAGGACTTTAAGAAGGGCATATTATGACTCATGTGCTCTGAGTTAATTAACGGAGATGGATTATCTTTGTAACCTGCAGGAGATTCTGCATGGGGTTGCACAGAAAAGGAACCGTCATAGCTAAAGAAGGGTGGACCTCTGTTTTCTGCCTCTTTTCTTGTGGCCCCTCGAATTTCCACCTCACTGTTTAGATTTTGGTCGCCATCCTGGTCACATGGCTTGTCAAAGCTGATGCGAGGCATGACAGGTGAAATCATCTTTGTCGTTGCCATGAACGTCAGAGGGAATGAAGCAGTGTCAGAGTGGCTGTTGAGACCATTTTCTTCAATTTGAGGGATAACAGAGTTACTGTCTGTTGCAGACTGATCACCTCCTTCAGCTCTCTCTGAATACGTGTGACTGTACGTCTTGTATTGTCTTTTTCTAAACTTCATGGGTAGAAGCCTGTAGAGTTTGAGAGGATAAATGTTGGATTTTAGCCCACCGTTTGCAGACTTTTTCTTAACAGACAGACTGGGATCAATGCCATGAAAGGACTTCTGATGGTTCTTCAGGATATAGTATGTCATGAATGTCTCCAGGCAGAAAATGCACTGGTAGCGGCGTTCACCTGTGTGCCAGATTTCATGCTTAGTGCGATACTCTGCCAGGGCAAATACTTTGTTACAGTAATGACAGGGGTAGGCCCTCTGCCAGGAATGTACATTCTCATGCCGCTTTAGACTGGATAGGGTGACGTAAACCCGTTTACACACACTACAGCTATATCTCCTCTGACCACCATATATCTTCATTGGCTTCTCATCGTGTGGAGGCTCTGATTGGTCCACTTGAAGGGGCTCTGGGGTGTGAGGGCTTGGTAGGTCGGTGGGAGGAGGCTGGGATATGTTGGTTTCCATTTCTGATCCGTCATCGGAATGGTGATCCACCTCTTTGGTTGAGCTATCCCTGGCATCTAGTTTAGGTGGGCCTCTCAAAGCCTTAGGACAGACCTGCTCATGGTTGCGCAGACGTTTGAGGTGTATAAACTTCCTGTGGCAAAACTTGCAAAACAAATGACTAACAAAACGCTTTTTATGTACCTCTGAGTGAATGGTGAGAAGAGCTTTATTTGTGAATATCTCCGGACAGTGCTCACAGCCATAGATTGATATACTGTCCTCTGTCTGAGGGGAAAGTGTTGGCGGACCCAGCTCCATTGGAGCTGTGTCTGTGGCCATAGGTGGCCCTGTGTCTATGCTTTTTTCTGCCTCAGAAAAAAGCGGAGGCGGGGTCATAACTGTGGCAGGTGTTGCAGTAGCACCGTCAGTAAATGTGGGGGTCACTGTATTTGGTTTGTCGGTTTCTGGTTCGGCTGGTGTCGGAAGCATGCTTTTACCCAAAATGCTTCTCAGCTTGTGCCGCTTTTTAAGCGGTCCTATATTCCTGTAAATGAGTTGCTTTGGCTGTGGTACAGCTGGCTTACAGACCTTCTTGCTGTCACACTGACTGCTATCTTTGCCTTCAGTGGATTTGCATACTGCATATGAGTGCTCGGAGAGGGCGTGGGTAGTCTCATTGTTCCCGCTGAAGCAGGATGTTGTAGAACAACTTGATGGGAGCTGACCCAAGTCGGGTGACTGCCTCTCTCTGTTTGCTTGATCCAGAGGGGTGAAAGGATTGTTTCCAGGACACACTTCAGTGATTGAGAAGGCATTGGTGATGCGTGGTCCTCTGCTGCTGTCTACCTCCTCAAGCCCAAGAGGTGCTTTCTTTATTTTTTCAGACACCGGGGCAGTGCAAGAATCTGCTGGTTTAACACATTCATCCTGTCTCTCTTGTTCTGCGAGCTTCTCCAAAAAAGCAATTCCGAGTCTTTTTCCAGCTGCTACGACACCCTTGGTGTCCTCTGCATCAGATGATGTCACCTTCGAGCAGTATATGAAGTTGAGGATACAGGCAAACACTTCAGACTTAAGGTCCATCAGCTCCAGCACTTGGCTGGAGTTCCATGGCTCAGAAGTCGTCAGAGCGTTCCTGAAGTACCCACTGCAGGCTGCCAGTATGTTCTTGTGGGCCCGAAACTTTACATCCTCCACCACAATGGTAACATCACAGAAGAGGCCCTGTAAACGCTGTTCATTAAGCTTGCTAAGCACAGTTTGAGGGTGAGCGTTATCCATCAGGTTGTGAGGGCATGGAGACACCACAGTCATCTAAACATAGGACGAGAAATAATCACATTAGAGTTTTGCGAAACAGAGAATCTGAATTCCAAAAGAAGACTCAGGAGTGAAGTGTGTACATGTATTATTTGAAGCTATCAAGCTCTTTGTGTGATTTAACACTAGATGGCAGTAATGTCCTGGCACATGAGCTCTAATGTCAACAAGCTGGTGAACACTTCTGACTCAAGAAACTATATTTTCACTTGCATTTTGCATAAAATGTAATTTTCTAACAATTCAAAAATGGCTTACACAATGACTTTAATGCAAACTGTAGGCTCATTGAAATATCAGACCTATAAACTGTGGCTGAATTGTCTTAAGACTGTGTTGCTCTCTGAAATCACTTCTGCTTAATCCCAGATGTGCTTCTCGTCTGTAGAAGAGCTCTTTAATCTCACATTTTTAAAAGTTAATCTCCCTTTTTATGTCGGGCACACGTAACTGTTAATGCACTTTGTTATTTCAGGCTGTAAATCATTAGACGGTGCAGCAATAGGGAGGGTGTGAGTAATTACTTCAAGGAATGGAAATTTGAGCTTTAAGTGACAACTGTAAGCTACTACAGCAAAGGCTGCAGAGGAGCTGCTTTGTGGCTTATAGTTTGTACTAGAAAGTGCTCTGGTGGGAGTGTGTCACGCAACCGCATAGAAGTACTGCGAGCGAGCATTTTTATTCAAAGGCTGCGTTTAAATATGAGCTAAAACCAAAGAGACCGGCTTAAAAATTTGGCGGAATGGCTGCAGTTAAAAAAAATCCTGAATCTATAATGACCTAATGGTTGACAGCTGGTGCACCTGGCATTCTCAAACAGTCGGCCCTTTTTGTTTTTAGTTGTAATTAATGATGAATAAATTGAATGGTAATCCAGTCAGTGTGATGCCACAGCGGTGCACAACACAAAGACCAGTTGTACAGTCATCATGACTGCCTGTTGTTTTTGGTTTGTTTTGCTTCGGTTTTAAAGTTAATATATGAATGTTACCCATAGAGTTATGAGTCATATGCTCCCATTTTGTTTTTCAGTTTGTTGTGCAGGCACCAAAGGTTGCTTTTAATTCCCAACTATTCATCAATACCTCGTTTAAGGGCAACTAACATAAACAATGCTATGAAAAGCTTATTTATTGCATGTGTTAGTATATAAAATTGATAATGCATTGATAACAGTAATGCAGTAGTTACTCTTGAGGAAATGCCTTTCAGTTTCCGCATACTGGAGCTAATGGCGGCCTTGATTGTACAGACTGGTATTTTTGAACGCTGCCAATCCAGCGTTTATGGATTAATTTGATTCTGATAATGACTTAACGCGATCTGCAATCTGCAAACCCTAGATGAAGTTAATTCTGACTTTGAAAGAGGATGACGGGTTAACTGTGGCCTACTCATATAGAGTCAGGGATGAGTCGTTACTGAGGCATTTAGCATGTGTTACACAGTGCGCTGACTGTATCTGCTAAAGCACACTCAGCTTACACTTGCAAGTGCTGAATCATCACGCCTTTTGCAAGTCAAGCTCAGAGGTCACCACTTTACATTGATGCTATTTTCATCTTTGTGGCTGCATTGAAAGTCGCGCAGTGATGATTGTACATATTAGCATTAGATCCTTTTTTTTAGGAGTTTAATATGTTTTTATCTACACGCCAGCCATCTTTATCGGTTAGCTCTGTTTTAAATTCACAGTTCAGTTTGATATCTGATATTGTGTCACGTTTTGTTAATGTCTGCCAGTGGTGCGCACCATTTGGCAGCCTGCTGTTGTGAACGACCGGTATTCTTTACTCCCGGGACTGCAGGTGATTTATCACCGAAGGTATTTTTTGTTTACGTTTTGTTTTGTTTTTGAATTCTCGTGCAACAAATATGGCCGCCAGTCTTTAAAGCATCCCAGACTGATGAAACACAGCCACCCTGCTGCCGTCTTTCTCAGACAGGCCTCTGTTGTCATGGCAACATGCTATGGCGCAGCTCTTATTGGGATTCAGCTGGATGGCAAGTGACTGTATTAGCCGTCCGAGTATTCGGTCCCCTCTCTCTCCCACAAACAAGCTGCCCTCTCTGAGAACCTGCACCGCGCAGCAATCTGCAGAGCAATCGAGGTTTGCCTTTGTCTCGGCTTGAATGTACTTTGTGTCTGTGTATTGGTCTGTGTGTCTTTGTCTGCAGCAAAAAAAAATGGACTTTCTCACCTAGCGCAAGTGATGTGCCACGCATTTGTTTTAATTTCGTACTTTGTGCTTCATCAGAAGCGTTTCATCCTTTCCTCTGCATCGTTATTCTACTTCACCGCATTCATTTTTTCCACATTTTGTATGAGTTTTCTCGGATTTATTCCCACCACATGCTGAGCGGAAATTAGAATTTCTCATCAGGGCTTATGAATTTGCCACACCCCAACTTTAGTTTACCTTCAAAGACAAAGTGAAATTATTTTTGTTACATCTGTAATGAAAAAGTCCCCACACACTAAACCACAAACCAAGAAATGACAGTACAGCATACAGACAGCATTGTCAATCAAAGAGCGAAATATCAAAGCAAAAGACACTTCACTCATCTGTGCGAAGCGAACTTCCGCAAATAAAAATTAAAAACCCCAAACAAAAAAAGAGAAAGAAAAACGGTTAAAAAATCATGCAAAACATACCTTAGTAAATCAGAGAAAGTGATGCAGGGCGAACAGGAAGCAGTGTCATGCAGTATCCCTTTTCTACAGCCCCGTGTATACCAAACTATACATGAAAAACAGTTTCGTGAGACCAAGGCGAAAGTAGTTTTCTTTTTCTATGATGGTCGCTGAACAGTGGTGTTGTCAGAAGCAGAGCTTTTTCTGACGTCTTTCTTCCTCTCCCTCCCTCTCTGTATGAAGATGACTCCGGCTCCAACGTCCTTCGCCTCTATCCATGCAGCCCAAGTCCTGGGCTAGATCTGCCCTGCCCTCCTCTGGCTGTCCCTCTTCTGTCCTGCTACAAGCTATAGGAATAACTCACGGTTTAAGCAGCGTGTAGCTAAATCGGACTATTGGTCTGCTTTTGTGCTGGCTGGGCAACTGAAGCTTTCGTTCTGGAGCCACTGAGCAGGAAGCGGCAACTTTTATTAAGCATGGCAGAGGGTTGTAGGGAGAGCGGAGAGATGCAGGGTGCTACATCACACACCAGCTCTGTACTCGAATGCACCGCCAGAGAAAACGCTGAGCTGCATTGCTATTAGCAGCATAGAGTGAAGGGTTCCTCTGCTGTACAGCAGACGATCTATTAAATCTCCCCAGCACCGCACCAGCGGGATCTCGATGCAGCTCGATGTTGACCAAAAATGCATGACATAAAATCATCTCCAGCCCACTTAGAAAGAGCATGCACCTTAAATGCATGACGCTACACTATGTCTGTCTTTGCCAGTGCAGCAATACATTACACCAAAGGTTTTCGTCTGTGCTTACGCAGTCACTGTGGTTAGGTAATGCACAAGCTAAGAGAAGATGGCACTGTCCTATTTGTGTAGCTTTGTTAGTCAGCGGACAGATGTTCATCAATGCTTTTTCTCACAGTTGCATCGAGCATGCAAACCGGATGCAAAGCTAAGAGAGAGTCCCGCTTTCAGCGGAGACTCTGCTTATACCTACACAGAAGCTGCTGATTGATGCACCGGCAGCAGATGCGTCAGCAATGCAGACGAGGAGGGGGAGGGGAGGAAGCTAAACACGACATGGCTCTGTGAGCTTCTCACTAGCCTCTAAGGACGGAAGCACTGTTTTATTTACGTGGCTGAGAGTGGAGTCATATGACTGTGCCCTCCTCATCCTGACTGAGATCCACTTTAACAAACAGCAAGCATCAAAGCTTTCATTTTTATGGCACTATTTAGTTCAAAAGACAGAAATGAGGCAGGTGCTGTATCACCATGCATGCACTTACTCATCGCCCTGAAGGGGGGAATGTTTTCTTCATTAAGTGTTTGTGCTTTCCACACTTAAAAGACCGAACTTTAAAATCTTAACAGCCGTGACTGCTGCCCCCTTTTTTGTGTTTGCTGTATGACATTAATTTGGTTTGATGAATGCACACAATAGCCACCATTTCTGGGTGGCGTGGCACGCAGCCCTCCGCTCATCGCTGTTCAGTTTTCTTTTCAAATATCATCATCTACATATCTGCTTGTGTGAACTTACAGTGTAAAGCAACAAAAAGACAGATTAAACATATTTTTACTGTAGCAGCAAACATTAAAACGTGGATTAGTTGTTTGATTCAGAGTAAAAATTAGAAAAGCAGTCAGTTTGAGAGTGACAGCGGAATGATGATGTTTTCTTTTAACCTTTGTAAAGCAAAGAAAGTAAAGTTTATGTATATGAAGACACAAACTGCCTGACACCAAAAGGAAAAAACCCCCCTAAATGATAGTGGTATTGGTTGGACACTTTAGTTCATGCTTGGATCAGACTGATCCTTTAAGGCTTTTGAACAATGCTTTGTGGTGAAAACGCCATAATTACAGCGTGTGTTACTGTAAAGTTTACTTTGTATTCTCTGGTCTGACTCTCAGCAGAGTCAGCCTACAGGTTCGTTTGACCTTCATCATGCAGCGTCAAACTATCCGCCCATTCTGTGAGAAGTTCTTATCTACTCACTCTCACGCATGTGAATGAGAGAACCCTGCTTTGGTGGGAAGAAGTTAATTTGTGTGCATGGATGCATTTAAATCTGCATTTAAATAAGTCTACACAGTAACCTTGTTTTGCTTTGATTGTCTGTGCCTTACACCGTACAGTAAAACTACTACATGTCAAAGTAACCTTTAAACAGAATAAGGTGGTCACAAAAACACGTGTACAAAAAATGAAAATGAAATAAAGTTAACGGTTTGCGGAGGCTGCTCTTGGAAAGCACCAGAGTGTAATGAAAAAGCTGTAAAAATGATTTCACTTTCATTTGGCATCATTTCTGGGAGGGAAGGTGGTTTAATACATTTGTTTTTAGACTCTCACCACTACTTAAGCCTTCTTCTGGACTAAGAAAGCTAGGAGCGTTTAATCCGGCCCATAACGTGCTAAAACTGGAGTAATCATCGCTACCATGAAGGCATTTTTTGCATCACTGTAGTGTATCAGTAAGTCCCCATACTGAGAGTAAGAAATAACTTGATGATAAAAAGATGGAGATTAGAATGGCTAGACATTTATTGCTTTATAACAAATTAAACCTAATCCATGTAGACCATTTAGGTTATTGTTTGCCACCATCTTTTTCAATAGACACGTGTGATTCCACTGTGTGCAGAAACCATTAAGAGCTCTTTTTCAGTAAGCTGCATTTAATTAATATTTATAGACTGCAAGATATTGAAAAGAGGAAGAACAGCATCAATTTCTTACTGGTCAGACAAGTTTATAAGCTTTTTTAAATAAGCTTATCGAGATTTGCATGTCACAAAGTGGGCGGTACATCAAACAGATAATTTTTGATCACGATTGCCTTGAACTGTCAAGACATATATACATATATGTATTTATATTTTCCTTCCTGGTATGACATCTCTGTCCAATCATAGCAGCCACCTGTTGTTTTAGTTAGCGCCTGTGTGGTTCTCGAATTCACAGCAAAGAGATATTAGACGTCAAATTAAAACCCTGGTTTCAGTATATATTAGTAGTTTGTGTCTAATTTCAGGTTTTCTCCTCCGTAAAACCTGACAGCAGATTCTGATGCTGGAAAAACGAATCATTTCTTATTTATGAGAAAAAGCCCATTTTGTGGTCTTCTTATTGTTTTAACCTAAATAATAACTCATCTGTATGAACAGCCTAGATACCCTTATTAGGGTTTTTTTTTTAATTTATTGCTTGGCACAATTGCTTTGGGATTTACGAGGTTAGGTCTCAAGCTAAAGCTTAAAGAGGCCTGCAAATTATAAGAAAGAAAATAACTGTCCTAACTGGAAGTTCTGTGCTCATATTGGTATTTTGTAAACATAACCCTGACATTACAGCTAGGATGTGTTTAAAACCATAGGACAAAGTTAACAGGCCTCTTCGCCTCTGATGCTCAGTGAGCTCAGCTGCGGCCTGCAGGGACGCTCTTCGGGGAAAAGGCTGAGAGGAAAAGACTGCAGCAGAAGGCTGAGTAGGCCTCATTCTCATTCTCAAAGCATTCACACTCTTTAGCATACAAAGACATTCATCCCTTGGACAACTTATGTTGCTGCTGCAACAAGCACTCGTACTTTGAGATGCCTACCAAAACGTTTGTGTGGAAGGTCTTGCCGGGCCTGTCCCTTCGCTGTGGAAGCCTCTCTGGTGTTTGTTTAGAAGGAGGAGAGCGACTACCCAGCTCCCATTCTTCCTCTAGCCCGGATCAGGTCATTACCACTTTCCCTTCGTCACTGCCGTCTGTGGACTATGGCTCTGGCAGAGGTTCCCGGTTCCTGCTGTGCGAAGTTGCCTTCTGGAGGCTGCTGCTACTGCTGCGTCACTCCCGCTGCATCACTGACCCACAAAGAGGAACTGAGAAGGAGGGGTGGTGTTGTGAATGTGTGCAGTAAATGGATAAGCATGAAAAAACCCACACAGCCCTACACCAAGTCAGTAATCAAATGGATGTGGCTGATGTCTCTGTGCCTCAGAGTGAGGCCTAGCTGTTGCTGTGGTATTTGGGAAGTGGGTCTGGGAGACAGATTCTTTATTGTTACGTAATGAATATTTTTCCTAGACCAGACTCAGCTGAGAAGGCGGTGTCAGGGGCTAATAATAGGTCATGGTACCCACCATTCAGGGCTGTATGCTGTCATGTCAGATCACTCCAGCACACAGCTATCATTTGGCCACAGAAATATTTGATATTGCAGGAAGGCGCGGTCATTTATGTTAAACTACCTGCAGTTTAACACGTGTTCTACTTTTTGTTATAACACAAGGGCTTACTTAGGTTTTGTTTCTTTTTTTGGCATTCTTACATGACAGTAGGACTGTATTATGTTATTCTTTTAAAATTTACTATAACATGCCAGCTCTGATTCTAAAGTACCTGTAAACAGAGAAAAACAGTGCATACCTTTGTCTTATGTTACTGTAGCTTGCTGGTACAGGTTTCAGGAGAGGTAGGTAGGACTGCTGTGTCAGATGTCCTTACACACGTATATGTACAAGCTTTTAATCCAGAATAAGTAAGTTGGAGTCTTTTAGGCCTTGATATGGTAACCAGAACTACAGCACTTGTTTTGCACACGTTACCTTTACATACTTGATTTCCCCCCTCCTCCTCCTCCTCCTCCTCCTGTCATCTGACTCATTTTGACGTTTTTATTGTGACATTGCTCCCTCTGCTGGCTGCTTCAGTGATCCCACAGAAAGCCAGGCTGCCTTGTGTATGCAAAGACAGCGGAGGCCGGTTGAGGGCTTTCAGCAGAGGGCGCAGCCAGCAGTTCACCAGCAAATGTAAACAGGAAGTATGACATGATGTCAGCAGGACTTCAGTTGCTTATGTATTTTTCTGTAAGTTTGTTTACATTTTAATTTCACCAGGTTGTCATCCAGACATGAAGTGCCAATTTAATGTCATTTACAAGGAATCTTACACAACGCACACTCTTTGAAACAAAACAAAACTTGCAAGCAAGAGTTTCCTTTGTAATGCAAAAGTAGTGACTTCCTTTGGAGAATATTCACAACATTTTTACACACACACACACACACACACACACACACAGACACACACACACACACACACACACACACACAAAAAAAGCCCTCATTCATTACTGAAGTCTTTTTTAGTTTGCTAATGAGCCAGTGTGATTTTACTTGTTTTGCAACAATAATAAAAGGGTTTGTTTTTGAATATATATTTTACTGCTGTTTTTTATCATCACTGTTGTGGAAAAAAGTTAGAAAGGTGCTCTTCCAGCCCATGGCACTGGCTATGTCCTCAATGTCCCTGTTAAACCCAGCGCAGTTCCTCACAGTCTGCTCCCAAAACTTCTCAGAGCTGAAGAGCTGGTACAATCCGGTTAGAGCACAGCACAACATACACGTGAACACAAATGAATTTGAACACAAGAAAAAAACAATAGACACTAAAGCATTATTTCTGTATCATCGAACAAATCCAGTACTTTACCGTTGTCCTCACCGTTTTGAATCTGCGTGACGTCTGTGCCAGCAGTGCCGTGTCTTTCAGCTCGAGGCAGTACATGATTCGGAGCATGATGTCATCAGGTAAACGCTCCAGGTAATCAAACTTTCCTTGGCACAGTGCTGCTGTGTAATCCAGGATCCTTTGCCCAAAAACAGCACCGACTTCATCTGCAGATGATAAGTCGACAAACACAGCCCTTTCTATGTCAAATTATAAACCCAAACAAGATTCAGAAATAGGTTAGAAAAGAATATTATCAAGAACTTCATGGAAGTGGGAGTGATGATTTCGATGAAGAAAACTTACACTGTAGAGTTTTATCATTTTGGAAGTCCTGATGGGATGTCTTCTGCTGATTTGGGGGAAGACCTCTGCATTCAAGTCGCAAAGAAATCCTCCATGAGGTTAGTATTACCTAAATTTAGAGGGGAAAAACAAAGATGGGACTTCAAGACTTTAATCCAGGAGACTCTCTTGAAGTAGTGGCTACAAGATGCCGATATGCTACTGGAACAGGGCAAATGATTTTACTAAAACATATTGCTATTAGCTTGTTATTTGTTAAGCATAAATATTAGAAAATAGTAGCAAAGCCATATTTAAAGCTAAATAACGTGAAAATTAAGCTAGCCTCAAATAGAGGGATTGTTTTTATAAGCACGCTTTATACAGTTACTCCTCGAAAGTCTGTTATATAAATAATACATAACCTCGTTTTTGGTAATGACAAGTTGAAAAAAATCCTTTTGAGGCGGCGGACCCTGACCACTAATTTCAAACAGTCTATCCCCAAGCAAAGACGCCATTTTGGACGCAAAAAATGTTGCCATGACAACTAAAAAGCAACTAAAACTGTCTTTGCACAACGACTCATGAAACGGACCGATTGCTTTTTCATTGATGTTGGGTAATAACAAAAAGTTATGCGGGGCATATTAATTTTACATATATGTCTGTTGAAGGGGGGAGGAGGGGGGTCACGACCCAGCGGATTGATACTTAATATTTATGACAAGCTAATGTTACCGATGACTTCAGTGATTCAGCGACTGTCTCTGGATGCCTACAAAAATAGTTGAATTGTCTTCATTAGAAACCCGTCGCTTTGTTTCGAAAGAGCAGCCGATCCAGTGCTCGCGCTCGCTTTGTTGACTGAAAGCAAGCAGATACAGAAAATAAGGAGAAAACTAGTCCCGGAGCGGATGAATCACGCGGAGGTATATTGCGGTTGTAGGCCCCTCAGCTGATGTGAAACTAGCAGTGGTAGAGAGAAAAGAGGAGCTGGTGCACTGTCTGTTACAACTACAACACTGGAACAAATAGGTAACAACATTATACCAAAAGGTAGACATTTTCACTGACATTTAAACCTGTAGTCTTTTGGGATTTTGACAGTATTTAACCTCGAAATACATCGGAAGAATGGGTGTTGCGAAAATAACTCGAATCCCGGTCCTGCTTTCCTGTTTTTTTTGTGTCTAAAGGTATCAGGGGCCATTTCTTTTTGCTAGTTAGCGTTTACTTGCTAACTGCTAGCTAGACAACTTGTTAATGTTTGGGAAATTTTGATCAAAACTTTATCATAAACACTGAATTGGTGCGGTGTTGCCAAAAACGCTGTTTTCAACACAAATCATTTTAACCATCCTGTCGAGCTGGCAAAATGTTAGCCATCGACAACAAGGCTCGCTAACGTTAATTAGCTGGCATGCCAAGGTTAGCTGGTAACAGCTATAACGCTCTTGTTTGATTAAACATCGTAAGCTGCGCGACAGTCCTGTAGCTGCTAATTCGGTCTCGACGGGGTTAGTAATGTGGTGTTACCTCGGCTCCCAGCTTAATTGAAAACAGCGAGGTATTTTAAAGCCAATAGCCGGCTGTTTATTTATTTTTTTTGTCAGCTTACTGTTTGCGAGAGAACGGTCATTGAAGAAACCCTCGCTGTGGCTAGGCTAGTATTAGCTTGCTAATGATAACCTAGCCGTGACGCTTTGAATTCTGAGCAAGGTACTTTAACGGTAGTTGAATGAGTTGTTTGGCGTTATGTGTCCCATTTACCCAAGTCTTAACAAGAACCATGTGCTGTGTTGGCACGCTGTTTGTTAGTGGTCAACTTGTCTTCCTGGCTAACAGTAGCTAAAAGGCTAGCCAGCGCTGTAGTAGTGAGAGGGAGGCACTGGCCTTAAGTCAGCTCAGAAAATATTGTTAGCCATCCTTATAGCTTACCAACATTAGTTGGGAGTCTGTCTGTACATAACAATTCGCGCTGACAATTGCATGGAGAGTGTAGAACTGTATCAGCGTCGTTACATGTCTAGGTGACAGTTGTGTATTTTGGATTTATTTACCCCCATCAATCGTAGACGGTGAGCTTGCTTACGAAACACAAACGTATTTCTCTTTTCTCTAAACTTGATTGTCAGCCCCCACCACCACCACACACACACACACACACACACACGCACGCGTACACGTACACGTACACAGAGCTGTGTGTCCTGGCAATCTGACTGCCAACTTAGCTTGCGTTAGTTTACTTGTAGCCTGCTAGCTTTATTACATTAAACCGCTGTCGAAAGACGGGTCTTGTCGATGTTGCCTTTTTTTCGACGTGAAGCTAATTTCGGATGAACCCGATCGTTATTCGCCAGTTGGAGGGGCGTATTTGCCATTTAGTAAGCATTATGTCGTTTCGTAACCCAAACAAGCTAGCTTCTCAAATGTGACAATTTGTTTGGCTAGGGTACTAGCTGAATAGGTTGACACACCGGCACGCCAACTACGCATTTCAGTGTAACCGTTGCTACGTTAGCCAGCGTAACTTTAACTAACTGCTGGCCCGCAGTTAGCAAGTCTTCTAGCGTTTTCTCTTTTTTAGATTCAAGATGTAAACGCCACAAGCTTCGCTTTTGGATGTGTGAAGCTTTTCTGTATAAATAAACCGATACGATGGAGGTATTGTTAAAATGTATGGGGCTTGCTAGGATATTAAGTGGCTAAACATGCTAGCGTTAGTCGGTGGTGGACAACTACGTCAGAAATATAGGCCTCTGTAAATCATGGGTATAAAAAATCGGACACTTCAGTTCTTGTTTTAGTTATGTGGTAAAATAAACTGGGTCGATGGTCTATGTGAGGCTGTAAATCATTTGATGAGCTTAACTAATACCATTATACTCTAGTGGGGAACACCAGTTGTCAGAATGGACGAATAACAAAGACTAGGATGCACTGTCAGTGCAGGCCTAACATGGCCCAGTGAGCTTGGCAAGTGTGTCGTATTTTTATCATCAGTATCCGTGATATCATAGTTTAACTTGTGACTTAAATAGTCAGATGCTTTTGAAAAGAAAATTAAAAACATATTTATTTAGGGATTCAATGGTTTTTGTCTAGCAAATAATGAAATCATCTTCCTGTATGTGTTTAGATCAAGTTAATCAATTGTCTTATCAGTACTGTCACTTTATTGACTCCTGTGAGTTAGATACATGCATTCACTTCTAATGTTAAAAAGAAAACTTCTGTACTATTCTGATCAATTAAACTGTTAAGATTGTACTGCACCCCTAACACTAAGCACACTGGATCAGATATATAAATTTTATACAATGCTGTAGTCATTTTGAAGCATAATTGCTGTTGGCAGTTAGTTTAGGACTTAAACTGAAACCAGAAAAGAATTAAATTATAGTCTACCGTATTGTATGTTTATTTTAATTAGGCTGTGACCTTGGTTAATAATACACAAAGGAATCTTTTGCTGTTGTAAGGAAATTGTAAAATGATCCTTTTGATGATTTTAAGTATGTGAAAAGGTTCCAGTAGTGCTTTCTGACAAAGATTTAAAGGTACCAATGTGTAAAAATGTATTATACTGTGCGTAAGTAGGGTACTTGATGATATTCATGGAGCACAGGGAGGGGGAAAAACTAAAACATTTCAGTAAAATTTGATATTGGCAGTAAGGTTTAATATTAACAGCACTGCTGTATTTTACTGAATGTTATTCAGAGAAGTATACATTTTGTTATGACTGTTATTGAGAGATTAGGAACACGAACTGTGCTCTGTGCTATGATTTAGTTATTTTTAACGGGTCATATTGGGCCACAGTAATATAGTTAGCATAAAGTCTTTAAAAGTTCTTAGTTCCCCATTTTTGATTTTCAGCTGTGAGGGGATGTAGTTACTAGCATGTGGTGTTGCTGCCAACCCCCACCCAGATGTTGTATCTTCATGTACAGTCTTGAGAAAGTTTTGCCACTGATCATCTCAAAGGGGCCAGAGTGGTGAACCTGTGGTTCAATGATACGCAATCTCAATAGACGGCAGCTTATTTTAAACCACAGACAACTTGGTGGTGATGGTGAGAGGGTGCAGGTTTAAGGGTGGTCTTTGTGTTTTGTTAATGTTCTTTTGTGGTCTCTTTTTCCTTTATTACAGTGAATGGTAGTGTCTAGAAAGGGTATGTCCCTTCAGGAGAGAGGTGCCAATGTCCAACCGGCCTAATTCCAATCCAGGGGGGTCACTGCGCCGTTCACAGAGGAACACTGCTGCGGCCCAGCCACAAGACCACACAGTTGCTGGAAGGTGAGTGTATCTGCATCCTTACTGTCCAGTTAAAATCAGAATATTTAAAAGGCAGCCGTAGTTTGTGGGCAGCAGTTGTTGAACCTTTCTTGAAAGAGCAATAGATGAAATGATGTTTCGTAGAGGGGAATTTGTATTTGGGTTGTGTCTCTTTGTAGTTAATTGGTATTTAAACTTGCTGAATGGTAAAATTGTCCTATGTAATCAAAGGAAAAGCTTATCTTTGTTCTTTTGTCATAGTCGGTAATTAACCCTCTTTTAGCTTTATTTTTCATTAATCTCCAGACGTGATAATGGCCAGATTATATGCAGAGGGAGACAGGCAAAGTGATTTGGAGATTGATCAAGTCTCTTTATAAGTAACTTAATCACAGACACCCACACTGTTACGTGCTCTTTAATTTCCAACCTTACAGGTTGCAGTCAGAGCAGGTAAAACATAAAGCAAATTCCCCACCTGAAAGTAGAAGACCTAATTCTAAGGCTCCCAAAGCCACAGCCAGCTCAGCCACTGGCCAGTCCAGAGGGCACAGCTCAAGAAGGTACCTGTGTTTTCTACTTGGTGCTTAGTGTGTATGTGTGTGTAAATAGGGTCATGCATTTTTTTTGTCCTTTTGGACTTTGATCAAAATCTGAAAAAAAAAGGGCAGTGAATGTGGCATTGCAATGCTCTGCTTTTTAGGATTCATAAATCTTCTAAGATGGACTTCTGTGTCTTTTCCACCCTAACAGAAGCGGTCTTACTCTGTCCGTGGCTTCATTTGTATTGCAAGACGACCCAGAGGCTGCAGGAACATCTGAACAAGAGCGACCAGGCCACCAATCTAAGAGTGAAGGCAACCGAGGGCTGAAGCGAAGTGAAGCTCCTGACCAAATAAGTACCTTTGGCCCAACCCCTGCCAAGAAGCCGAAATCACTCCCATCACCCCGAGACAATACCTCAGAGACCAAGAAAGGCCCAGTTAAGTCCAAGAAGAGATCACTTACTTCAGAATTGCCTGCATCGTCAGGTCGAGGCCAGAGCAAGAAGAGTGTGGCCGCTGGGGCCTCGCCAATCCAAAAACGGAAAAAAGCAGACTCTCTCCCCGGTCTTAGTAGCACCGCTGGGTCCCTCCCCAATCGTACCGAGGGCAGAACTGCAAAACCCACCAAGCTGGCGTCTAAATCGGCCGCCTCAGCCAAAGCTGGGTGTAGCAACGTGACAGACTCCTCCTCCTCCTCTGCCTCCACCTCTTCCTCTACCACAGGCACCAACAGCACCACCACCCAAGGCGCCCGAGTCAAACAAGGAAAAGACCAGTCCAAGGCACGTCGCTCCCGCTCAGCATCTAGCCCCTCTCCACGCCGTAGTACACGTGACAAAGAGCAGGCCAAAGCTGCCAGCTCTTCAAAATTTGAGTGGGCAGCTCGCTTCAACCCCAAAGTCAATCTGCCAAAACCCAAACTGTCCTTGCCTGGATCATCCAAAACTGAGACCTCCAAACCTGGGCCATCAGGATTACAAGCTAAGCTAGCAAGTAAGTTACATTTACTGTGTACGTCTGCATTATTAGCTCTATGAGGACAGCATTTGTACTTCAGAAATTTTTCTTTCATATTTGTTTTTATATTTTTTCTATTGTTCAGAATAGTTGACTATCACAGAGGGAAGTTGTTTTTTTTTTGTTTTTTTTTTTTGTTGTTGTTGTTGTTTTTTTAAATAGAGCTCTCCTTTAATTTTTCTTTCCATTGAACTTAATACTATAAAGAGGGTTAGGATTTGGCTTGTGGGTTTATTTTTCTTATTTGTTTGTTTTTATCTTTTGGCACATTGGTCTTTGATATTTGAATTGAGGTGTTATTTTCCAGGGATTAAGTGTTACATCATGAGATACAAAACCTTATTCTGAACTGCTGGGAATAAATGTATTTGTTTTTGTATTAGACATATTCCAGCATAACTGGTAAAGCATACACATGATTTTAACTTCAGATAAAATTGTGCAGAGAAAACATTCAAAAAGGCCCATATGCAGACATTAGTGTAATTCATATATTTATGATTTATAAGTACAGTTGGTGACACTGTAACACAGTGTGTATAAAAAAAGTTTGTGTCTTGACTAGGATGTCTCATGTACACATGTTGAGTGTGGACTGCACAGAGCTGGTTCATATTTCAGGCATAAGTACCAGTAGCCTGAAACCGGAGATGTATAAATACTGGTGGTCATTCAGTTGTCAGTGATTTCACAGGTATGGCAGGCTCAATCAGCAGTAAACAAGACTTTTTGTAACATGGTCTATATCGTGGTAGTCCTGTAAACTTAGTATAGTCAGTTACTGCTCTGTAAATTACTATGAATGCAGATGTTTTGAGTTTTAGCACAGTACACTAAAGCTGGTTCTCTTGCCCCTCCCCCAAAAGAGCAAGTATCTGAAATGGGAAACACATTGCTCCACCTTTGCATGTGTGCTGCAGAAGTTCACAACAGTTTCAGCTATATTGTGGCAAACATGTCTTTAGTTATCATAGAAGAGAGAGAGGTCAGTGTATTATTATTTTTTGTTTTACTTTTTGTGGCTTATCATATCTATAACATGAATTTGCATGAAGTTTTTTCTCCTCAATTGACATTCACAACACAGAACAGCACTTTAAGAGGAAATTCAAGAGGTCAGTAGTTTCAACAACAGTATTAAAAACGGTTATCATGAATATTGGAGCTAACGCTGGCGCACACATTAACGTTAGGTAGACACAAAGAGTCGAGGGTCACAAGGCCAGATAAAGAAGGGCACAACGGATGCCCTTCTTGCTGCGTTTTATTTCAAGTGGGAAGTCAAAAATCCCGTATTCCAAATTTGAATTATCAGCTGGAATACTGCCTCAGTTTGGATTTATATTTCTAAAACTTGGAACAGGCCTGTTAATCTTGACTTAACAATTCAACATGGCAGCAGTGTAGTAAAACTGTAAAACATGTACTCTGTCCTGAACCAGGGCTCTAGACTAACGTTTTGCCATGGTTGCACTGGTGCGCCTAAATTTTTTTTCTTAGGAGCACCAGCACAAAGGTTAGGCGCACCCAAATTTTTCAACCGCATCACTTAACAGCGCAGTTTTACATGTGCACTTATTTGGGGGGTAAATTGCTGTCCATACAGACAATATTCATTTGTAAATGATTAAATAACAATCTTGTGCTTGAAGTGCTTTGGCACTCCTTGGCAATATTGTAGACAATGTTAAACTTGATGGAAGCGCATCTGTAACCGGAAGGTCGCCGGTTCGATCCCTGGGCTCTCTGGCCTGGTCGTTGTGTCCTTGGGCAAGACACTTTACCCTACCGCCTACTGGTGTTGGCCAGAGGGGCCGATGGCGCAGTGGGGAGAGGGGACACTTAGGCAGTGCATTTATCATGACATATAATGTATTTTCTGGATACACTGTGATTTTTCAGCATTCAGAGATTGATGACTCCGTGTCAGAGCACTGGCTATGAATTTCAGACGGATCAGGGTTTAACTTAACAAAAAAGTTATCAATAGTTATTTTCATCTTTTCTTATTACCCATAGCTCTACATCCACTTCTGTCGGGCCTAGGCTACTCACTAGGGCTGGGTATCGTCACTGATTTCTATAATCTATTAGATTCCGATTCACAAGGTTTCGATTCGATTCAATTTTGCCTCAGACAGTCAGTACTGATACTTGTGAGACTTCATCAGAATTGTGAGCATCACAGCAGATGCCTTTGTGTTTTATTCAGTAACTGAGAATAAAACTTCCTGGCCTGGCTTTTTATAGCATATAATCTTAAAAATATTCTGCAGTATTCTCCAATTTTGCATAATTTCTTTAAATTTCTTCAGTATTGGGCAGCAGAAATTAGGCTTTCCTGTCCGAGGACATTTAAGTAAAAACACAAAAAAAACCCCACAGCTGCCGACAGCGCTGTAAACAACGGTAGACTGGTGGGTAATAAGCGAATGAATAATGCCAAAAACAGAGATTTGAGACGGGAAACTGTTCTTAAAAGAGAGAGAGCTGTGCATGAAGTGTGGTGGGGTTTTTTTTTTTTTTTTTTTTTTTGTTTTTTTTGTTACTTGAACAGTTGGTCGCACCAGTGCGACCTAAGATTTTATTTTTTATTTTTTTATTTTTTTTGTCACACCATTGAAAAAATTTGGTCACATTCTAGAGCCCTGTGAACTGTTGTGTATTTGTGACTCGATTAATAAGTCACATACAGTACTGACAAAACTACCTGTAAGTGCTGCAGGAGTGGTTCGAAGCTAAAGAAAAATGGGCCTTGCATATTATTGCTGCTGGTGTGGTATAGCTTTACCTTGTTAGCAAAACAATGGCATCTAACTTCCTTGATAAAGTGAACGCAGCTAGTAGCTATGGCTACTAGTACTTAGATACAGGAGCAGCCCCCGCCCCCATGGCACCAAAAATGGCTTTGCGTATCTTCCTGGGTATTGACAAGTTTGAAATTCCAGTATTGTGACAACCATGTTGTGTATATGTAATAAAAGTACTACTTAAATGAGGTTTAGCTAATAATTATATTTGGTGAGTTTTTGTGTCCCGGTGACCATCAAAATTTATACTCAGGCTTTCTCTCCAATCATTTACATAAGGACTTCATTTAACTGCCTCAAGGTGTTGCCAAAATGGCCACAGAGTTGCAAGAGTTGCTTCTAGGAAGACATTGGCTCTAGTATCCAGCTTGTCTGATAGCCTATATAGACCATTTGCACAAATGTATTAGTGAAAATCTGGTATGTCTGGTGAAGTGAGTTTGAACTCAGAGGGGTCAGTGTGGGGTCAGTCTGTTCTAGATGGGTGAAAGGATAGTAACTGAAGTCAGCTCTGTTCCATGGGCTATGGCCCAAATAGAGACCCCTCCTTCGTAGGCTTTGGTGTGTTGGCCCACCAGCTGACCAGAGTTATGTTTGAGGGCAGGGAAGGAATCATGAGCTGGTTCTGTCAAAAGGAAAGTACTTCATCTCTCCTGCCATATCCATATCTGTCCGCCTCTGCCTTTTAATACACAGATTCTGTTACTTTATGCTGTAATGGTGAGTAAGCATGTACAGTGCTGCAGCATGTTTTTGTGTGCTTTTCAGTGCGAAAGAACATTTTGATCATATTAAATTAGTCACGTTACAGCAGCCTGTGTCATAGGACAAGTATGTGCTTTTAGTGAATTACCCCCCTGGAAGACTTACTGAAATAAGTCTGATGGACCTTTTTGTTTGACATGTTGTAAATCAGTAGCAAGTGGGACATGAAGATGAGGTCAAATGAAGTCCAGAAGTCAATTTTTAATGTTTAATTCATTTGGTTTTAACTCTGTTAATATTTATTTTTATGCTACTGAATTATGAGTCACAGACCTAGCATGAAGGTTGTCTTGTCATAGTGCCATAGGTGTTGCTATTAATACTCACTGGTCTGTGGTGCAGGGCTCTACACAGGCAACACCAGTGGGCCTTTACTATAGCATCAGTCTTTGCTTTTATGTGTTGACTGTGTTTTCACAGATTTTTAACCATAAACCTAATGTAGTGGCATGTTTTCTGTTTTCTTCCACAGCCCAAACTTCTTACATGTTTTACTATTGAATAATTAACCCTTTAAAACCGGTCGGAGCGGGCACGCTCTGTTTTGCGTAACTATTTTTAAATCTCGGTAGCACTGCAACCACGTGAGCTAGCGCAATAATTTTTTTTGCATATGAAACCGGAGGAGTTGTACTTACATCTTATGCCATCAGCTTGTCCTAAGTCACGGTTTCCTTCCACATATAGCTTTGCAAAAAGTGCATAAAAAGCGCTTGCAGCAACAAAAACATAATATTCCACAAACACGCTTTGCCAATCCGATCAGCTGTTCATAACACTTCCTACGTTGGAATAGACGTCAGAGCGAACTTTCACGTCCGCCATTACCTGCCCGAAACCGGAAGTGACGTCATTTTCACGGAAATGTAGTTTTTTACCATCGGGGCCTCATGAGCCTTTACTGGTGTTTTTAAAAGTTATGTTTGACTTTATAACTTTCTGTGTAGTTTCTGGGATGCTTAGGACTCATATTGCACTGCTGGAAATAGTTTATTTTGATGCATATGCTGCTTTTTTGCAAATTTGCATTATAATATTTATTTTCGTTTTTCCTGCAGTAAAAATAAAACTATGAAGACACAAAATAAATTTCCTGTGGTGGGAATCTATTTTGTGCAACTTTTTTGTATTTACAATTTTTAGAGATAGGCCTCTTAAATTTCTCTAACTAGAAATATATGTTTAAAAAAACAAAAATGATTTTCAATTTTTTTGTAGGTTATTGCACTTTTTTGCAATTTATATAATTACTATGCACTTAATGCAGACATATTATTAAAATCTGGGCTATAATGGTTGTATTGATGTATATCAACTTGAAATGCTCCCAAAATGGCACTACAGCATGTAAAAATATAATATCAGCTCTGGTGGACTTGGTTCTATGGTAGGTCTTAAAGGGTTAATTAAAAAATTTGATTCACCTCCTGTAGAAGATGTTTTTAAATGAAAGAATTTGATGCCACTGTTGGGGCCCAGTCCAAAAGTTATAATCACTGTTTTCTATTTTAGGTTTGAGAAAATCCACTAAGAAGCGCAGCGAGTCTCCTCCAGCAGAGCTCCCCAACTTTCGGCGGAGCACACGCCAGAAGACCACGGGCTCCTGTGCCAGCACCAGGTACACTACAGTGACAAAAAACAAAAATGCATGTTACTTCTGGATATTTATTTTTAAGGAATGTGCACATCATTGAAGCTATACTAAAGTTAAGAAATGCATATTCATGATTTATTCAGCATCTAAAATGATTGCAGTCTAATTTTAATGATGAGACCTAGTGCTGTGCTGTCAGTCTTTTCTCTTAAGCCAGAATGATGAAAAGAGCCTTTTGGTCAGGAATATCTGTCTAGAAGTTGGTCTATAAAGGTTATCTGCAGACAGATCATTAGTGGTGGCCTTTCTGTGCCTTTGTCTCTGAGGGTCCCTCACCTGGTCCACTTATGGTCAAGTGTTGGTTGGTACCTTTTGTCCTACAAAGTTCTTCCTGTAGATCGCCCAAAGCAGACCAAGGATTGTGCTGCTTGGACCTCTTTGTGCCTCTGTCTGCACCTGCAGAACTCTCACAGAGGCTAAGGTGCCAAACGCCAACAGTAGTTGGCATTTCAGAATAGGCTTTACTAAAAAAAACAAAACACACATCTGCTAGTTTATGCCATTTCTTCTACCGCCTCTGTTTCTTTTCTATTTCCCCAATAGGACATTAAACTCTTAAAAATATAAAAGATAATTTACATCCTGGAGTCCTGCTCTCAAAAATTGACAAATGTGATGCTGTCTGTGAAGCTGAATTTAAGAAATAAGCGCTTAAAGATTTGAGAACATGTGTAGTGCCATGTTCTGTCAGGACAGAACGCTGGGTCATGTGGTTGGTCGGCTGGTTTGCGGCTAATAGACTTCTATTAGTTTATGTTAGCTAACCAGAGACAGAAACCTTCGTGAGAATAAGGACACTAAAACTAAAAAAAAAAAATCACTTGTACAGCCCCTAGATGATGCAATCAGTTCACAGACAGTGTATCTATGTTATGTTATATCTAAGTCTACATTGTATCTATTTCAGTTTTTGAGAGCAGGGCTCCATGATGTAAATTAGCCTTTATATATGTAGTGTTTCATGTCCTCTTTAAGGTTGGAATGTTTACTATATTACGGTAATGACTAATCATGGTAAGTAGTTGCTAAACTTTTTTTTTTTCTTTTTTTTTTTTCATTCATTGGACTCAACTCACCCAAACACCTTAGCTTACATATATTAAACTCTTGGTTGTAGTCTACTGGGACCTAACTGATGCCTTTTTTGCTAGTGTGACTGCTTTATTCAGATGGGTGGCCAAAGGGTTGAGTTTAAACTTTTTATCAGTTTGCATATTAAAACTTTTAAATAACAAAAGATGAAAACTTAAAGATCCCTTGCTTTATTTCATGATGTTACACCAATGTTGCCATTTTAAAATCTGCTTGGTCTAATGATATTTTATTTTAAAGCACACGCCTCATCAGCTCCAGTGTCTGTCAGTAGCAGAGCTCCACCCAGACTGAACTGGATGTGAAGCCACTTCTCATCAAAACAGAAAAAAACTACTCAAAGTCTGTTGTTACGATTTCAGTAAAAAAACAAAAAAACAACAACAACAAACATCAAGGCTGAAACGATTTTGTGCAAATGCTGTGATTGTGTTTGTTTAGAGTTCATTTAAGCTGAACGGGTTAGCAGCTTGTATCAGCTGAGTGGCCTTAAATAATCAATATTTAGGTCTGCAAATTGGCATTTTGGGGAAAAATGTCTCCATCACAGAAGGTACAAACTGGTATTTCATTGTGTTTATAGATCAGACCAACTGACCCCAATTTATTTTACCACCCTTTACAACATGAGGTGGCACAACAATCCTGCACAATGTACATGGTTGGCAGTATGCCCATGAGTTTAACATGAAAACTTCTAACGTGCATTTGATAAAAGGGCAATAACTATGCATGGAAGCCTCTGTTTCAGTTGCATGATCCAAATTTACCATAGTAGAATCACTAGCCAAGGGAACCACTGCTATGTATTCGTATGATACAGAATGCATTGGAGTTTGACACTATAAAAGTATAATAATCAGAGTCTCTTTGTACGCATGTAAAAGTCGGCGGGGCTCAGGCCTGGGCAAGCGCGGGGCAGCCGACGCTCGCCGACAGGAGAAAATGGCCGACTCCGACAACAACCAAGATGGGGCCAACTCATCAGCCGCTCGCACTGATGATGCATCACAAGGGGCTTCAGGTACTTTCGCTAACAAATTAAGATTACTTATTGCAACCAGAAATAACTCAAATGTTGGAATGATGTGTGATTGGGGTGTAGCTGAACATGTACTAAGAGGTTTTTCTAAAGTAAAAGGTGAACTACTAAGATTTCTGCTCCGATCTTTCTCATAATTATAGACTAGAAAAGTCGGACTAACTAACACCATGTTTTTATAATAACTCACATTGCAGTTTGAAAATGTCAGTTAATTATTCACTTCATTATTCAATTAAGCTTAAGACTTAAAAACTCCTTTGTCCCACACGCCATCAAACTGTTTAACTCCTCTCTGGAGGGGAGAGGGAGGAGAAACAGGAGGACAAAGCAGGGGGGAACGACTAAGCTGTAGTGCCTCTTCACCTCACTGTACAATACCTTGTGCAATACTTTTTGTAAATAGTCAATGGTGCAATAGACCTAAATACTTGAAATGTGCAATTCACTTGTATTTTTATTCCTATTTATTCTATTTATCCCCTTCGTATATTTTATTTATATTTGTCTCTGTATTCTGTAACTTCGGTCGTTGCTGTGCTTTTTGGAAATCGAATTTCCCAGAGGAACCCACCCGAGGGATTAATAAAGTTCTATCTTATCTTAAGATGATTCAGATTTCCATTCATTTATGTGAAGATGAAAACTTAACACAATTATGGCCATTTAATACATTGTTTTCACTTCAATAAAAAAAAATTAAAATATGAATTTTTACGGTTTATTTCCAGCGTCAAGCTCGGTTGCTGGAGCAGTGGGCATGACCACCTCTGGTGAGAGTGAGTCTGATGATTCTGAAATGGGAAGGCTTCAAGGTATGTTAAAACCACCTTAGAGATTTCTCATATTACAAAAAATATTTGACCTTTTAATACATAAAGCTTTGTATGTCCTTTAGCTCTACTAGAGGCCAGAGGTCTCCCTCCACATCTTTTTGGGCCCCTGGGACCCCGCATGTCTCAACTCTTTCACAGGACCATAGGCAGTGGAGCCAGTGAGTAATGTCTTCTAACATTGACATCAGCGTTCGTGTTGCACTCAAAATATTTTAATAAAAAAAAAAAAAATCGCTCCCTTGTTTTCAGGTTCCAAGGCTCAACAGCTTCTGCAAGGCCTCCAGGCCACAGGTGACGAGTCTCAGCAACTCCAAGCCGCAATAGAAATGTGCCAGTTGCTTGTGATGGGCAATGAGGAAACACTTGGTGGATTTCCTGTGAAAAGTGTCGTTCCTGCCTTGGTAAGTCCTATTTTCTTTGGCTGTTTAGCTTCCTGTACTCCACAGCCCTGTTTCCTGGTTTTGAAGCAGTGTCTCACCTATTCATTGTTTTACAGGGAAAAATTCCTCCCACAGTTATGTGTAATGTAAATATTGGTTGACAGAAAATCAGTTACTTTTTATTTTTTCACATGTATGCTATTTAATTCCATGTAACTGCTTGCTCTTTCGCAGATTACACTGTTACAAATGGAGCATAACTTTGATATTGTGAGTATGACTGGCTTCTGTTATTGTAAATGTCGTTGGTTTATTTACTTTTTGTTTGGGGGGGGTCATGCAACTGATTATCTTCACATCATTGCTCTGTGCATTCAGATGAACCATGCCTCGCGTGCACTCACTTACATGATGGAGGCCCTCCCTCGATCTTCTGCTGTGGTGGTCGATGCCATTCCTGTCTTCCTGGAGAAGGTAAAGCATGGCACTTTCTGTCAGTAATCACTTGTTAATTCATAACAGTGACCTTCTCATATGCTAATGGATTGTTCGACTTTCTTGTCTGCAGCTTCAGGTGATTCAGTTCATTGACGTAGCAGAGCAGGCCCTGACTGCCTTGGAGATGTTGTCAAGGCGACACAGCAAAGCCATTTTGCAGGCCGTAAGTGTTACGCTGTCTTTTTGTTGTGCCATTAATTTGTCTTTTCTCTGCTAGCCGCATTTAGTCGTAATGATCCTCACCTGTCATCCCTTATAGGGTGGGCTTGCTGACTGCCTCCTGTACCTGGAGTTCTTTAGCATTAATGCTCAGAGGAATGCCTTGGCTATTGCAGCCAACTGCTGCCAGAGCATTACTCCAGATGAGTTCCACTTTGTTGCTGACTCTCTGCCACTGTTGACTCAGAGACTTACTCATCAGGTACAGTTTTCATATAAAGGATACTGATCTGACATTAGCAACAACGGTACATTACGTCTGATTTGGGTCAAGCAGTGAGGTCATTTATTTAATGTGGTAAATCTTTTACTTATCCACCATTTATTCTCTTGCCTTTTTTAGGATAAGAAGTCAGTTGAAAGTACTTGTCTCTGTTTCGCCAGACTGGTGGACAACTTTCAGCATGAAGAGGTCTGTACCTCAGTTTGTTTTTGGTAGACCATGTTTGCTGTTTCAGTTGTTTCTTGCCATTTAGAGATTTGTAGTCCACATGCCCTCTTAATGTACATTTATGCATCTCCGTTCAAATCAACAGAACCTGTTGCAGGAGGTGGCATCAAGGGACCTGTTGACAAACATCCAGCAGCTGTTGGTAGTGACTCCTCCTGTGCTCAGCTCGGGGATGTTCATCATGGTTGTGCGCATGTTTTCACTTATGTGCTCCAACTGTCCATGCCTGGCAGTCCAGCTTATGAAACAGAGTGAGTAACATTTGCACATAGGCCACACATTAGTAGGCCCCCTGACAGTATTGGCTTTTTCCTTTTTGGTTTTACAGTGTATTTACTTTACGGGATAGGATATTTTTAATAGATTTAAGACGTGCTAGTTACTAGATACAGTTTGGTAACTTGTTTCCCCCCACAAAATTACTGAAATCCAAATTATGACTGCCTGTCAATAGTGGTCCTGCTAACAGCTACATCAACCTACATGATAAAGCTTTTCATTTTCTGTTTCTCATCTTGTGAACTTGCAGTCTTTATTTGCCAGCAAACCAAACAAATGTGACACTAAACATGTACTTAATGCTATTTTTGTGAACGTTTGCAGTCCTATGGCTCTTTGTAAATGATTTAAAAAGAATTGCCATGTCTTGAAATTAATTTATTTTATTCATTGCGCAACCCATTGATTTATTTTTATCAGTAGTGTTATTATGGTGTGTATGAACTTGAAACATAACACTTAACAGAGAAAATGTTTGTTTTTATCTTTTTTTCTCTTCTAATTAGACATAGCAGAAACTCTGCGTTTCCTTTTGTGTGGAGCGTCAAATGGCAGCTGCCAGGAACAGATTGAACTGGTACCCCGGAGCCCCCAGGAGCTCTACGAGCTGACCTCACTCATATGGTATTGTTAAGGTCACACTGGGCAGTGTGGCAAAAATTAAAGACTAGCAGACATACAGACACCTGAGCAATGTTTTTATTTTGTTTGCTGCACATAGTTTATCAAAACTATGGGCGTCAGTGTGTTTTACCACTCTGTGTGTGTGTGTGTGTGTGTGTGTGTGTGTGTGTGTATATAAACGTGCATATCTTTCTCATGTAATTTAAGGAATCTTCCTTAAAACAACAGCTTATTACTTTGTGGCATTTTTGTCTATAACATTTTTGTTGCATTGGGTAACCTCTGTATTTTCCCTTTCAGTGAGCTGATGCCCTGCTTGCCCAGAGAAGGCATCTTTGCAGTTGATGTAATGCTTAAGAAGGGCAGTGTCCAGACAACAGAGGGAGCAATCTGGCAGTGGAGGGATGACCGGGGACTGTGGCATCCTTACAACCGCATTGACAGCCGCATTATTGAGGTACACATTACTGTGTTGTTATTATTATGTTATGTCATATCAGTTTAGTCATTGTTGAAATTTTATTTATTTTGTAATATATTATAATGATTTAGTAGGATGCTACAATAAAGGATAACTAAAGAATGAATAATGGGTCGACTTTTAAACCTTGTGTCAGAATATTTAATGTGTTAGGATCATGTGTGGGTATAGATCTGTATATCTCTCACTGATATTGGGTGTGGTTGTCTTGCTCTGCAGACAGCCCACCAGAATGGGGAAGATGAGATCAGCTTGTCAACCCTCGGCCGCGTATACACAATTGACTTCAACTCTATGCAGCAGATCAATGAAGACACAGGAACAGCACGTGGTATCCAGAGGAAACCTAACCCTCTTGCTAACCCCAACACAGGTATTTTACTATTTACTAATGATATGTGACGAAGATATGTGTGAAGACGAGTGTATTTTAGCAGAGAATAGAATGGGAACAAACTCCTTGGGTTGACTTATTTTAGGCTCGTAAAAGGAAAAGTCCTTTGAAAATCTAAATAAGCTCTCAGTGCCTAATGAATGAAGATTTATTTATTTTTTGTCTTGTGAGGGTGGTAGCTATAATCAGCTTGGAGTCGCACAGCTATATTTCTAACAGTGACAGGTTAACGGCCCAAAAAATAAAAGCAAAAAAAATTCCCTGAAACAATTCCTTCGTTGTTAAATGCAATGTTTTAGTGGTGCAGCAGCACGAGCATTTGCCCCAGATTGTTTGGTATGCTTCATTGAAATTGAATTTGTTTGCTTCAGTACACACTGTAAGCTTAACAGTTACTCAGAAAAATGGCAATAACAATAGTTCAGCTAGTGCTAGTATGGTCGGACACATTAGCTAAACTTAAATTTTGTAGCTACTGCTGTTATTATAGCTTAAGGATAGTGTGTGTGTGTGTGTGTGTGGGGGGGGGGCTTTACAGCTTCCTAATTGGCCACAGCAAAAAGAGAACTAAACTATGACCCAAACAGTGAGGTATATACTAAACAACTACTATACTCTACTACAGACCCCTGAAATATTTCATTTTATCATTATGCAGTTATTGAGTGCATATGGTTAATGGCATTAATCTGACCCGTTCCATGTCTATCATTAGGCAGCCACCAAGAGGTCCGTCGTGAAGATGCACGAGCCCAGTTGATGAAGGAGGACCCTGAGCTGGCAAAGTGCTTTATCAAAACTCTGTTCGGGGTCTTGTATGAGGTGTACAGCTCATCAGCTGGCCCAGCTGTCAGACACAAGTGCCTTAGAGCCATCCTCAGGATCATCTACTTTGCTGATGCAGAGCTGCTGAAGGATGTGCTGAGGAACCATGCTGTGTCCAGGTAAGAGTCTAGGCTACTGGCTCCTGTTAGCACTGATATTAAATCTGGTTGTGGTCTTACAGTAGGCTAAAGATGTTGGAAAGGAAGAATTTTAAAGAAACAACAGGGCCAGTGTTGGGATTTTAAATTAAATTGACCTTTGTCTTGTGTTTATTTCTACAGTCACATTGCCTCCATGCTATCTAGTCAGGACTTGAAGATTGTAGTGGGTTCACTGCAGATGGCTGAGATCCTCATGCAGAAGCTCCCAGATGTTTTCAGTGTTTATTTCAGAAGAGAAGGTAGTGTATGATCCCATGGAGAACTGTGGTTTCTTATCTGTTCATCACACCAATAAGACAGTATAAGCGTTTTGTAAAAGAAGTATGCTCTGAAGCTGTCACTTTGTGTTAGTTTTTTGTATGATGTCATAGCTAAATTAATGTTTGTGGATGCAAATTGTTAAAGCTTTAAATGCAAAGATTTTTTTTAAATAAGATAGTAAAATGTGACAGTTAAGGCTGACTTTACCTAAAACCTTACTATATTGCAAGTGTGGCAATGGTGCATTGATGCTAATGGTTTCCTTTGCATTTTTTCCCCTGATGCATTATTCCCTGAATTACCTGAAATGTGAATTGAGTCCCAGTCCTCAGCCAGAGCTCTATGCTGGCGTGGAGCTCTGTATTGTGCTTCTTTTAAGGCTTTTTTTTTTTTTTTGCAATACTTTCTTTTTGTCTTCAAGGTGTCATGCACCAAGTGAAGAATTTGGCAGAGTCTGAGAGCTTTTTGGTCACTAGTCCTCCAAAGGCTTGCCCTAGTGGCACCGCCAGTCTCTGCACTACCACCATCAGCACTGCATCCACCACATCTGCTAATAATACAACTCCTGACCTGGGCTCACCCAGCTTCCAGCACAGCATGGACGACTCGCTGGACCTCAGCCCTCAAGGGTGAGTTTGAGGCCATATGTGGCTTTGGTTTGGCTATCTAAGGAAACAATATACATTTTTTTTTTTTTTTTTTTTTTTTTTTTTTTTTGTAGCAAAGCCAAACATCCAGTGTGTATTTGGAAGAAAAGCTCATAAACACAAAGTAATTAAGTCATTAAGAGCAAATATTGTTGTCAAATAGTTGCTCAACTACTTAAAAATGTAAACAGAGCACAGATAATGTATATTGTCTGCAATTAATACATGTTACTATTTATCAAAGCATTATAGGGTATGTATGTATGTCTGTAGTTAATGGAAGAGCAAATATCTTTATAAATAACCACAAGAGCATGAAATAAATAACTTTCTCTTGCACATAGGCGGTTAAGTGATGTCTTAAAAAGGAAACGACTACCTAAAAGAGGACCTAGAAGGCCCAAGTACTCGCCACCAAGAGATGATGATAAAGTAGACAATCAGGGTGAGTGTCCCAGACACACTTTGAGACACAAATATGTTACAATAATTTTGTTGAAAAAGTTCTGAACCATACTCTTGAACTCAGATCAGTATGAGACTAATTATATTATACAGATTGACAATATTATTTGAACGTGTTTTTTGCACATTTGTTACTGTTTTGATGCATATGTTAAAGCAGGGGTGTCAAACATTTGCAGGCCACATGCAGCTCACTTTGATCTTAGGTGCTGTCAACACTGTACACAATGCAGAATGGTGCGTAACAAGCAAGCAAAATAGGCAGAAAAATATCATCATCTATTTTTGATGGAAAAGTGATCTGGAAGCACACTGAGAGCAAGAGAGCTGTGCAGGAAGTGTGGTGTGGATTTTTCTTTTGTTTGTTTTGGTTGGTTGTTTTTGTTTTTTCCCTGTTAATACAAGGGTAAGATAAAATTCATGACAATGTTTTTTCAAACGTCTTCTTTTGCTGCTGGTTCAGTGAATTTTTGTCAGAGGGTGCGAAACTTGCGGTTTCAGAATCTCTGAAATGTCGGTTTTCAGCTCCTGGGGGCACATCTGTGTACGCGCCGTCGGGTAAACAAGCCCACTTTGTGTTTGCATCTTTTTGCGGAATCTGTTTACCTGCTCTTTGGTCATTTGGTTTTTTTAGCGGTTTAGTGGTTTTGAATCCGTTTTGTGGGCTTTTATCTGAGATTCTGAGATCTGTATTAAATTACAGATCTGGGAGTAAAACCAGATGTTCTCCCTTTCACCTCTGGGGGCATTGGGGTTCAACAGGTTAATTGTTTATTGCTCAATTACTTTGTATAGTATGAATAGCCATGAGGGAGGTTTTTTATTAGTAGGAAAAGTTGTAAAACTTTTGAAAATACAGTCAAGTCTAGAACTTCTGCTTGTGCTTGCTTGTGGTGAGCAGCAGATCAAAGAAGTTAAGAATTATAAATGACTTCCTTAGCTGTGAGACTCATTTAAACACTGAGCCATGGCTCTGTGCCACATGCAGACATTTCTGCATCTCTTCCATTCAAAGACACTTTATATAATTTATTTTATGTAATACTTAACACTGAACTGTGAATGTAATACTTTTTGTCCTCCACAATGGAAAATGGCTGAAAATAAAAGCATGTATCACTTTATCCAGCTCCTAATGTCATGTAGCCTGTGCTCGTTTCTTCATTTCCTGACTGTCTCTCTGTGTAGCTGGTCTGCACCACTACACATGCTGTCTTGGGAACATCTACCTCCCTTCCTCCTTTTCACACAATGGGATGATCCCAGTCTGTCTTTGCATTTGATTGGTTGGATTGCCCATCAAAATAAAGTCCCACCCCCTGCCTGCATGGATTCTCAGCAGGGCTGAAGTTTCGGCTCCTATGTACAAACGTACCATTAATAACTGACACATGAAATTATCTAGCGGGTCGGATATAATTGTAGGGCTGTACATTTGACATCCCTGTGTTAAAGTAATACCTGCCGGCTAATATTTACAGTGTTGATCAGAACCTGTTGGTGTACAGTAACTTTTGGTACACTGAATTGTTTAGTCATAATCCTTTTATTTATTTTTTTGTATTATTAAAAAAAAAAACCCAAAACCAACCCCAAATGAGCTAAATCTATAATAATCAAATATTTTTTATGTTATTAGTTGATAATTCTCCTGTTCTTCCTTTTAGCTAAGAGCCCTACCAGTACTCAGTCACCCAAATCATCCTTCTTGGCCAGTCTCAATCCCAAGACATGGGGCAAGCTGGGTGCTCAGACCAACAATGCCAACTCTGAGCCCTCGCGCACAGCAGGAGTGAGTGGCCTCGCAAGGGCCCCTCCCAAGGACTCAATTTCAAATAACCGGTACGGTTGTGAGTTAACGAAGACAGCTTAGCTTTGTCTTTACTCCTATATTATCCAAATCTCCCGTCGTGGGCTAAACCATCGTCCTTAACAAGTGAATTATTTATTTTGTCATTTGTAGAGACAAAATTAAGGCCTGGATCAAAGACCAAGCGACTAAGTTTGTGGAGCGCTACTTCAACTCTGAAAATGTGGATGGCAGCAACCCTGCACTGAATGTCCTCCAGAGACTTTGCACAGCCACCGAGCAACTCAACCTCCAGGTAAAACATGAGCGCTACCTCGAAAAAGAAGTTATTGAACAGCTAGCAACACCTTGTACAGGGTTGGTTTGTTTGAGGTTTTAAAGTTATAAGATGTATTCCAAGAAGAAGATGGTAGTTGTACTTGTTGAGTACAAAGTAACTATCAATAGTTAAACCCCATACCTGAAATATTTTATCATCTGATGCATTTCACAGGTGGACGGTGGTATGGAGTGCTTAGTGGAGATCTCCAGTATTGTGTCAGAATCTGATGTGTCGTCTTTTGAGATCCAGCACAGTGGGCTGGTGAAGCAGCTGTTGGTCTACCTGACCGCCAACACAGACAGAGAATTGCTGAGTCGTGATGTGCGGCTCAAAAGGTTCCTCCATGTGTTCGGTGGCTGTCCGGTGAGACTAAAACATATATTATTGTTAAATTATCTTATTCTGCTCAAGTCTGAAAGTTCTGCAGTGATCTGTTTTTAGAATCAACGGTTTCCTCTAATAAATGTGTTTTACAGGAAGATGGTGGAAGCATGTTTGCTGGGTTTGTTTCTAACTTTTTATTTTTAAATTCCCTCATTTTGTCTCAGCCTCCAGGAATGGAGCCCATAGGTCGCCTGGATCTAGCTGAGAATGCACCTTACTTGGCCATGGTGCACAAGATGAACAGCTGTCTGAGCCAAATGGAGCAATTTCCTGTCAAGGTGCACGATTTTCCCAGTGGCAACGGCAATGGCAGCAGGTCTGTGGCTTTACGTACATTTTGTTTCCAGCTGTTTGTGCACATTTTGGTGTGGTGTACTTTTTTTTTTTTTTTTTTTTTTAATTGATATGAATCTCCCACTCTCTCCTCAGGGGGTCTCAGGCACTCAAGTTCTTCAACACACATCAGCTTAAGTGTCAGCTGCAGAGACACCCAGATTGCACTAATGTTAAACAGTGGAAAGGGGGACCTGTAAAGATCGACCCTCTGGCTCTGGTGCAAGCCATTGAGCGGTATCTTGTTGTCAGAGGTGAGAGACATTTGCAGAATGTTTATGTCAACTTGTGCTTCAACCCCACTGCAGGGCACTTTGCATTGTCCAAGAGACCAAACGTTTTTCAGCTGTTAGCCATTTTTCAGAACTCGCTGTTAGGTTGCATTGTAAATTTAAAATCTTGTCTCCACAGGATACGGCCGAATCAGGGAAGAAGATGAAGACAGTGATGATGATGGCTCAGATGATGAAATAGACGAATCACTGGTATGCGATTCCATTCATGCCAAATAATGGTTGTGCGTGTGCTTCTATATAATCCTCTGTAGATATGCATCTTTTTAATCCCTCCTATGTGATTTCTTGATTACTCAGGCGGCTCAGTTTTTGAATTCAGGCAGCGTACGTCACAGACTGCAGTTCTACATTGGTGACCACCTGCTACCGTACAACATGACGGTGTACCAGGCTGTGCGGCAGTACAGTCTGCAGGCAGAAGAAGAACGGGAGTCAACAGATGATGAGGCAAACCCACTTGGCCGAGCTGGCATCTGGACCAAAACACACACAATATGGTATAAATAACCACTTTTTATACCAACTAAATATCTCATGACAATCAAGATTCAAAGTCTCTTAAAGGGTTTGGGGGGGGGTGACCGTGGCTCAGGGGGTTGGGAAGTGCATCTGTAACCGGAAGGTCGCCGGTTCGATACCCGGGCTCTGTCCTGGTCGTTGTGTCCTTGGGCAAGACACTTTACCCTACCGCCTACTGGTGTTGGCCAGAGGGGCCGATGGTGCGATATGGCAGCCTCGCTTCTGTCAGTCTGCCCCAGGGCAACTGTAGCTCTCCTCCACCAGTGTGTGAATGTGAGAATGAATGAATAGTGGCATTGTAAAGCGCTTTGGGTGCCTTAAAAAGCGCTATATAAATCCAATCCATTGTTTGTTGTTTAAAATATTGGAGTTTACTGCTTTAGTTGCTCTAGGTCAGAGTGACAGGGAAAAGGCATGAAACAGCCACTTAAAACCAGTGAAGATCCTTTACAGAGGCTTGCAACACACCAGGATGCCCCGCTTTTCAAAGACGTATTCTTCTCTGTGGCCTTTTAGAAGTAAAACTGGGACTGTACATGTTTTTTTTTTTTTTTTGTTTTTTTTCTTAAAGCATGGAGACCATTTTCTCTTTTATCCTGTAAACAGGTATAAGCCTGTGAGGGAGGACGAGGATGGAAGCAAAGATGCTGTGGGTGGCAAGAGAGGCCGAGCCCAGACTGCTCCCACCAAAACCTCACCCCGCAACGCCAAGAAACAGGATGAGCTGTGGCATGGTGAGAATTTTGGATATCTCAGGAGTAAGGCTTTGTTCGTTTTACATTAAAACCTCACCTGCTGACTATGAAATACTTGATGTCACTGACATTGAAATGTCAAGCAGGCCACACAGACTTGTACATCTGACATTTGATGTCACCTTTGCAAAGTTTAACTGTGAAATCAAAAAGCAAGTGAGCGGATCTGTGGTCTTATTGTTCAGTTTCTACTGAATCTAAATGTGTATGTTTTGATTAAAACTATTCCCATTGCTCCCAGATGGTGTATGTCCCAGCGTCATCAATCCCTTAGAGACATACCTCACTTCGGAGCCACCAGAGACCATAACTTTTGATGACCCTTCTTTAGAGGTCATCCTGCTGCTGAGGGTCCTGCACTCCATCAGTAGATACTGGTTCTACCTGTATGATGTAAGTCTCCTTTGGACAGGATTCTGACAGTGAGGAACTTTGTGTGTTTGTTTCTGATAGAGTTTTGAACACCAAATATCGTCCTTAAGAAAATGTTTTCACAGGCCTTTACACAATTAGGATTGTTCATTGTGTTGGGACATAAAATATTCCAGTAACATTGACTTTAATATTTTATTTTGTTGTACAGAACGCTGCGTGTAAGGAAATTATCTCTACCAATGAGTTCATTAACAGTAAACTGACAGCCAAAGCCAATCGTCAGCTGCAAGACCCTCTGGTCATCATGACTGGGAACATCCCCACGTGGCTCATTGAGCTTGGGAAGTCCTGGTGAGTTTCACAAGAATAGTCTGTGATCTGTTTTGCAACGCCAAGATTACATTTGTTGGGGTTGTTGCCTGGCTGTAGTAACACACTTTTCTCTCTCTTTTCCTCTGCAGCCCCTTCTTCTTCCCCTTTGACACTCGGCAGATGTTATTCTATGTAACCGCCTTTGACCGTGACAGAGCAATGCAGCGCTTGTTGGACACAAACCCGGAGATCAACCAGTCAGATTCTCAGGACAGCAGAGTTGCACCACGTCTGGACAGGAAAAAGGTGCAGTGTGTTACTTCGAAGCATTGTGCTGTACTTTTTCTACCTTGGAATCCACATCTTGTGTCGTGTGACCTGCTAAATGTGATCACGTGATTCCCTCTGTTATGCTGTGTTTTCAGAGGACGATAAACCGCGACGAGCTCCTAAAACAGGCAGAGTCTGTGATGCAGGATCTCGGCAGCTCCAGGGCAATGCTCGAGATTCAGTATGAGAATGAGGTATTTAAGTTTCTCGTATCTGAATACTCAAACTCTGAAAGAAAATAGGAGGAAAGTTTGGACTTTGTTTTCCCTCTCCTTTTCAGGTGGGCACAGGTCTCGGTCCCACTCAGGAGTTCTACGCTCTGGTGTCTCAGGAGCTTCAGCGCGCTGATCTTGGTCTTTGGAGAGGCGAAGAGGTTACTCTGGCCAATCCAAAAGGTACCAGCTTATATCCTGCAACTGTGAACAGACGTGCGGGAAATGATGAAAAGTGTTGTTAAATGACGCGAGTCTGTTAATACAAAACTCATTATCGAGGTAGTCTTCATCTCATTAGTCAGGCGTTAATGAAAGTGCTTAAGTTTGGTTTTTGAAGGATGTCGTTATTTAGGGGCCACTGATTTTAATTGATAAGTTTTCCCAAGAAGATATGACTGGAAGCGAGAAATGCATTTTTATTCATATTTAATGTTACAGTATCTTGTATTAACTTTCAGTGACCGCCTTCTTGTTTTGCAGGAAACCAAGAGGGAACCAAGTACATGTTCAGCTCCAGAGGACTGTTTGCTGTTCCCTTCGGCAGGACGACCAAACCAGCGCACATAGCCAAAATCAAAATGAAGTTCCGTTTCTTAGGAAAGCTAATGGCTAAAGCCATAATGGACTTCAGACTGGTAACGGCCTCCATTTTCATCTCTTGCACACCGTTTAGCATGCGGAGGCTGTAAACATTTACATGTTAAAACAAACTTTCTGACCTGATCCTGTCCTCCTCCTCGTCTTTAGCTGGATCTGCCCTTGGGGCTGCCATTTTATAAGTGGATGCTACGGCATGAGATGTCTATAAGCTCCCACGACCTGGTGAACATTGATCCCGGTGTTGCCAAGTCAATCCAACACTTGGAGGATATTATCCGCCAAAAGAAGAGGCTGGAGCAAGACCGATCACAGGTAGAGCGCAGAGAGCTTGTGTTTAATGAAATTAGCCCAGAGTATTGTTCTGTGGAACGATGCCTCTAAACTTACTTAGAGATACTGCTGTTGGTAGTGCTCCCCCTTCTTTGTACATATTTTGGTGTCTCTTACCTTTAGATCATACTTTATACCCAGAGCAGTTCTCCCTCACTTTTCTCTGCTAACCTGTTTGTCCTCGTTTGTTTCCATCAGACGAGGGAGACGCTACAGCAGGCTCTCGAGAGCCTGAACATGAATGGCTGCTCAGTGGAGGACCTGGGTTTGGACTTCACCCTTCCAGGATTCCCAAATATTGAGCTGAAAAAGGGCGGCAAAGACGTCCCAGTCACAATCTACAACCTGGAGGAGTACCTCAGGGTATTTGAGTTTTTCTAACAACCCACGCTTTTATCAATCCTCCCCCCGTCCCCACTGTTCTTAATGTTTTGCTTTGTCCCTGTAGTTGGTGGTGTACTGGACTCTAAATGAAGGAGTGTCCAGACAATTTGAGTCTTTTAGGGAAGGGTTTGAGTCGGTCTTCCCGTTACATCACCTGCAGTATTTCTACCCAGAGGAGGTAAGAAACTTTGTTTTGTTTACTGCGTGGTAGTCATTTTAAATCTATCTGTAATGATGAAATTCAGCAGTTTTCAACAGTGTGTCAGCATTGCTTACAGCCGCACTCGGTGTGTTTTTAGGAATGCAGGGTAGACAAAAATGGGTCAAATATAGACACGAGTTGTTTACACTTTTGGTAAAGTAAATCCTGTGCTCATAGTTTGGATTTTCTCATTCCGTTCTCACTTTAACATTTAGCTTGACCAGTTGCTGTGTGGCAGTAAATCGGAGACGTGGGATGTCAAGACGCTGATGGAGTGTTGTCGACCGGATCACGGATACACACATGACAGGTGAGACAGTCTGTGGCTCTTAAGTTTTAGATCGTTGTAAATCTCAGCGTTCTTCAGTATTTATGCGAAGAATTTGGCTGATGGTGGCAAAGCATGATCAATTCCACATTCCTGGCTCTTACTGGAAATATCGTGACTCTCGTTTCTAGTAAACAGAACCCACAGTGCAGTCAGCTAGTTGCACCAGTTTTACCATCATTGCAAAGCAGAGGAGTATTTTTGATCATTTTAGTAACACAGTAACTTTTCTCAACCATTTCATCCCGTTTTTGCAGCCGTGCAGTTCGATTCCTGTTTGAGGTGTTGAGCAGCTTCGATGCCGAACAGCAAAGACTCTTTCTGCAGTTTGTCACAGGAAGCCCAAGACTGCCTGTCGGAGGTGAGGCGCATCATACACACACGCACACCATTTAATGAGCCTGACATGTGACTCTTAATCAAATAAACTCAGATGTGTTTGTACTGCAAGTCTGCCCCGCGCTCACCCGCTGTTGCCCTTGCACGGCAGGTTTCCGGAGCCTGAACCCACCTCTGACAATTGTGAGGAAGACGTTTGAGTCGACGGAGAATCCAGACGACTTCCTCCCCTCAGTCATGACCTGCGTCAACTACCTGAAGCTGCCTGACTACTCCAGCATAGAGATCATGCGAGAGAAACTGTTGATTGCAGCTCGCGAGGGCCAGCAGTCTTTCCACCTTTCCTGATCTCGCCACATCTCAACATTAAAATGCCTTCTACAGCAGCCGATGAAATCATGACTTCCTCCTTAGTTTTTTTGTAATCACACACATTAAGGCTACATGTACAGCCTTCTTGTTAGAGAAAGCAGCTTGCAGAAAAATTAAGACTCTAAATATATATTTGCTGCCCCCGTCTCTCAAAAAAAGGAGGGGAAAAAAAAGAAAAATGGAAGGGTGTTCCATGACGCAGAACTTAAAATATAAAGAGAGTAAAATCTTATATCAGTAGTTGAGTAATGTTAAAAAAGATGAAAACATCTGGGTGACATTTTAAATTGCTATGTGATATTTAAACAAGACAAAAAAGACAAAAAAAAAGGGATGTCTCCTCTCCAGAGTGGTGGACAGCATCACTGGGTGACGGGGGAGGAAGGGGAGCGGGGAGGGCGGGTTCCATTGAGCAAGCTAGGTTTACTTTAGCTCCAAAGATCATTTGTACAGACAAATTTGCAGACTTTGCTCATTCTACACATTTGATAGAATAGCTCTTTGTTTTCACGTCTCCCCCTCAGTTCGACTGTTCGCGTTCTGTTCTGTATTATATTCGCCCCCAGTTCGTGTGTTGCATTGTTATTATAATTTTTTATTTTGATTTGGTTCGGCTTCCCCCTCCCCCCAGTGTGTCTTTGCTTCAAGTTGTGGAAATGAAAGTTGCAGTTGGTTGAATGCGGGTAGTGATGAGCTCATATTATCATTTTTTTTTTTTTTTTTTTTTTTTTTCTCCCTCTCGCTCTCTCTCCCTCTGCTCCTTCTGAGATTGTGTTCTGGCCTCATTTCCGAGAGCTTCAGCTCAAATGAAGAGTTGTAACTAATGTGTTGACCAGGTAAATTTTTTTTGCTCTTATTTTAATAGAGTTGGCGTCTTTCTGTTGGATCCTACCGGACGCGTAGGGTTATCTTGGTAGACCAAGCTCTGAGCAACCCTCAACACATAATGTAGCTGGGCACAAAGTTTGGCTGGTCTCATTTTTATCGTTTCATAGCCAGATTAGCATTTCAAGTTCATTTTCTGGAATAAAATATATATGCAGTTTCACACCCCGTTTGAAGTGGGAATGTCTGCTTTACCTCTTTTTTTTTTTCTTTTTTTTTTTTTTTTTTTTCTATATTGTCTTTATTTCTTGCTGTAGTGTTTTTTTTTTTTTTTGTTTTGTTTTTTTTTTTCTTTGCACTGCTGGCTTGGAACAAACTGTGGTGTGCACCTGCAGTCTGTTGCCAGGGGAGGGCGCCACTGTATGCTCTCCTGGCCCCAACGTTCATGTGCTGGTTTCTAAGATCTGCAATAATTTACTGCATCAGGTTCATGTTTTTACCTGAACATAAATAAAGTAACTGTTTGACTCATATTACTGTTTGACTAATGCTCTTTGCCATTGCTTTGGCATGTTGGAACCAGCTGGGTTATTTCATAGTTCTTGAACAGTTTTCAGAGGTTCCCCCAAAGCTCAATGTTTTTCAACACCTGTCATTCTGGATCACAGGACTCCACGGTTTCCTGGTGGAAATGATTTGCTGTGGAGACGGTAACCATTTACAGGTCGCCTGTTGGGCATGGTTTGACAACAAAAGAGCTTAGCTTTAGATTTAACGTCGCACAAGATGTGTTTGGAACACAAAGCCATTTTCCATTTTGGACGTCTGTTTGTAGAAAATGGTTTCATTGATTAAAAATGTAAAAACAAAACATGTTGGTTTCATCTGACAAACATCTCCGTGGACTGATGTTTAAACGTCAACCTCTCTTCACGAGCTGTGCCTGCAGTAATGCCAGTGTTCAGAGCCACTTGGTGCATTGTGAGGTGAACATTTTCACCTCACAATGCACCAAGTGGCACCAGTGGACATTCATTATGGAAATGGGGAAGGTTGAGGCCAGGATGACATAGACAGCAGAAAGGTTTTGTATTGATCACATTGAGCATGCTGCAACAACCTGCAGCTGTTTTAAATGACTGACGGCATCAATCTTACATTATGGACAAGGTCAAGGACTGTTACAACTTTTGATTTCACGGCATAGGAAACGGATGTGTGCTTTAATATTTCTCCTGAATTACACTTTCCATGTTATTAGTTTTGATGACTAAAAAAAAATTATATTTGTAATAAATAAAAGATTGCTCAAATTCAAAGGTAACCCTGACACTTAGGATATTTGTCTCTTTCAAAGCCTTACTTGAGTTGCCAGTATAGTTGCAGGGGTGGGCAATTCCAGGCCCCAAGGGCCGGTGTCCTTCAGGTTTTTAGATCTCACCTTGGGTCAACACACCTGAATCACATGATTAGTTCGTTACCAGGCCTCTGGAGAACTTCAGGGCATGTTGATGAGCTAATTTAGCCATTTAGATCAGCTGTGTTGGTTCAAGGACACATCTAAAACCTGCAGGGACACCGGCCCTCGAGGCCTGGAGTTGCCCACCACTGGTAAGGTCTAGAGTTTGAGTACATGATAAAGGCAGGTATCGATCTCTTGTTCCTCATACTAAAGTTTTGGATGTACAGTGCATCAATGCTTCATTTGTTCCATATTCTGTCATGTTACTCCAAAATAGATGAAACTTGTTTTTCACTTCAAACTTTGACACTTGAGCCCGTAATAACACAGTAGAAAGACGTTTGCTTAACATTCTTGCAAATTTATAAAAATATATAACATGTACATAAGGATTCACAGCCTTTGTCACGACACTCAAAATGGATCTCTGGAGCATCCCCATAAGAGCACAAGAGCACCAATGAATTGTGTGTAAACCTCAGAGACAGGATTGTGCCGAGGCACAGATCTGGGGAAGAGTACAGAAAAGTTTTTGCACCACTGAAGGTGCCGATAAGCACGGTGGCAACATCATCCATAAATTAAAGTTTCTGTAACCACCAGGACTCTCCAAACAGAAGCCGCCACATGGCAGCCTGCAGGGAGTTTACCAAAAGGTACCTGAAGGACTCTCAGACCATTAGAAACAACAACTCTTTAGCGTGAATGCCAAGCGTCAGGTCTGGAGGAAACCAGGCACCAATCATCACCTGACCATTACCATCCCTACAGTGTGGCATGGTGATGGCAGAGAAACCGAGAGACTAGACTGGGTCGAGGGAAAGATGAATGCAATATTATACAGAGACATGCTCTTAAAGCTAAAAAGCAAGGGATTTGAACTCATTTTAAAACAGCTCTAAACATGTCTGTGCTGTTGTGATTTGGGAGGCCTAAATAACCCTTACTTTCAGTTTTATCTATGCACACTTTTTTGTTACAGAACTTTATGGATTAAGTTTTCGGAGCATACCAGCCAAACTCGATCAGCATGATTTTGCAGTATTCAAGCCCAGAGTGCATTATCTCCCTTATGGTAATGCCGCCTGTTATCACTCGAAAGCAGCCAATCTTTTGGCAAAGCTGATGAGTTTTCTCACCAACCCCTCCTTCTCTGCTTTCCCTCCTCCCTGCCTCCTTGGAGGCCAAACTCCAAGAAGAGGATATGGATGATGAGACTCTAAATGAGGAAGGTGCAGTGCTCCTCTTCACTGTTTTTCTGCACAGTGAAGGCAAGCCAGGAGAGGGAGTGTGCATGAAGTTGGTGATGATGATGAGGAGGGGGTAGCGGAGGATGGTGTGTGTGTTTGTGTGTGTGTGTGAGAGAGAGAGTGTCGTCAGCAATCATCGTCACTGTGACTCGGAGGCAGAAAGAAGCAGAGAGCCCTCCCCTTCTCCTCTCGCATCCCTACCTTCTCTCCATCAGCCAGTCTCCTCTCAGTCATTCTACCCGCGCACAGCTGAGCCTCAGCATCCAACCAGCCTGCCTCCTCCTCCGCCCCTCTCTCGCTCTCTCCTCCTTCCACACACACCACACACACATTTCTCATATACCTCTCAGTTGCTGCTGAGCCCGGTCAACAGGAGCAGCAGCTCTGAGCAAAGGCGCAAAAGAAACACACAACCTTTTCCCCCGCACCCCCCCCCCCCCCTAAACAAAGAAAAGAAAAGAAAACCAGAGTAAGAGGATCAAGATGAGGATGAGTGTGTTCAGTGTGCCGGCAGTTCCTTGTTGCCGTCCCACAAAGAACGCAGGGAGCTTCACGTCCCCCCTGCTTCTCACCGTCCTGCTCCTGACCAGCGGCAGCAACAGCAGCAGCATCGGGGCCGTCCCCTCTCCGTTCCAGCTGGCCCCGGACACCCCGGCACCGGCCGAGCCCACCCCGACCCAGGCGACACCTCGTCCGGACCCCTGCGAAGGCAGACCCTGCCTCAACGGGGGATTCTGCTTGGCCCTCCTCCCCTCGGCAGGCAGGCCAGAGGACATCTGGGAGTACGCGTGTACGTGTAACCAGGGCTTCACTGGACGCAACTGTGAGGTATTTAATTTTTTAACCTTTTGCTACCTGTGTTGTCACACGATGGACTGTGAGCAGTCCCCGTAAGCGATGCTTTTGCTGGAGAAGATTTCACATACTTAGTGAGCAGGAAGTGGAGGTCAAGGAGTAGCCAGTGCAAGTTTGGCAATTTTGTTGGTCATGTGGAGAAAACTGGCACCAGCTGTGTCACTTTCTGTAAAATCACGGTGGGAAAATGTAGTTTAGTTTGGTTTAGTGCGCACTTATGTTATTATAACTAATTGTTTTCAGTTGTGGGAACTTTCACTGCTATTTTAGGATCATAATCGAGGCTTCACCAAAGATGACGTCAGTGACAAACCTGCATCATGTGTCCGTGTTATTTCTACGTGCGCCTTTACACTAGATTAGGCTGAGGGTACACTGCGTTGTAGTGCTCCCCGCTGTTTGCCGACGGTGATTTAATCAAAGCATGTGCTATCACAGAGACATGGAGACGAGTGCTGCATTGCTGTGGCAACAGGAGGGAAGAGCGGCAGCAGTGCGATGCAAGCGAAAACTATAAATGTGTGTATTTTTATCTGTACCATATATGAAGCGTATATAAGTAGTTTATTATATGTTATAAAACATTATTTTGATGTTATTTATGTGAACTGCAAAGTTACAGTTAACATTGAATTTATCTGCTGCACACTAGTGAGCATGTTCACTGGGGTGTAAACTCAAGTATGGGTGAATTTATTAACACCAGGGATGCAGAGCCACACCGAATTCATTAACTACATCTGGATGGTGATGAATAAGAGAAGTGCCGTTTTTTTTCACATATTCCTGAAGATGCTCACGTCTGTCTTTTAAACCAGCACAGAGCTTTTATTAAGGTAAACTGAGAGCCCACTGGAGAAAGTGTCAGGAGCAAGGTTTTGTTAACATGGCATATTTAAAGAGTTGTTTTACTCCACTGGAAGACAGTTTTGATGAGTGACAAGCTGTTCGCTAGCAGACTTTAACAGAAGCAGATGCTCCTGCCTGAGCTCGGTCTGCTGAAGGTTTCTTCCTGTTTAAAGGGAGTTTTTCCTTCCTACTGTCGCCAAATGCTTGCTCATAGTGTTTCTGTACCTTACAATATAAAGTGTCTTGTGTTGACTGGTGTTATGCTTGGGGCTGTAAAAGTAAAACTGAATTGAATTTAAATGAACAGGACAGAAATTTTCCTCTATTTTCCTTTTCCTTGACGTTAACCTACACTTCAGCTCCACCTTTGTACTCCTGACTAAGCCCTCGTTCTTTTATTCAGTTTGGCACATTTCTGATTTTTGCAAAAATCGCGTCTGCTGCTGGATTAAACGAGCTTCATTTCGAAGCTTAAAATGAGCGAACTGTAGCTGAGCATCTGCAGCATTAGGCTCAATAGGCAGCCAGGCTTCTGAGTCATGCTGGGGTGAAAGAGAGCATCCGCCAGCGGCAGAGAGGATAAATGAGTCTGCCGCAGCATCACGGAGGGGAAACAGCAAGGTGACTGGGTGAACCTCAGCAGAATCACCAACAGGTGGCAGCCATATCCTCCCCCCAGAGTTAGCACCTTTGCATACTGAGTGCTTCCTTACAAAGCATATGCATCCATGTATGTACGATAGAAGACAGGCGCTAGCAGGATCTAAATAATTTAGTGGAGTGTTTAGCAAGGGACACGATCACTGTCTCCTTGGCTGTCCTGGTTTTAACTCTCAGAATAGAAAGCATTTTTTATTTTTACCTCTGCAGCCTGCTTAACTGTTACTCTGGCCCACACGAACCGCAGACGCCGGTGTCATCACACCACCCGAGCTGAGGGGTGACAATTTAATGCAAAGAGGAGAACGCACAACTGCCCAAGCACTCTGCACAGTGTTTTGTTGTGCAGGACAACAACATCCTCTTATGCGCCACAGCTCAGGCCCGGCACAAGACCCGAGCCGGGCCCAGTGGGGAATCATTGATTTTTGTGCTCCCCTGTTGCTTGTTTCTTCTCCATGGAAACTGGAGCAGCAGTCAATTGAGATTTAGTAAATGACCTGACTGGCTGAGCACAAAGCTGGTTTGCATCTCACGTTCTGTGCATGCATCAAAACGCAGATGGTCGAGTGAGAGAGGGGGAGGAGAGACTGAAGAAAAGAGACAGGGCAAAGCAGGAGGAGGACAAGTCATATGGTGGGAAGACGTAGTGGCCTACGGTAGTGCTGTGCCATACTGCAAATTTTGGTATCGACCCAATACCGAGCATACAGGGCCAATATTGCCAACACCAATGCAGAGATTGATGCTTTTAACTTTTAAAGGCAGCTTAAGTAGGGAACAGCGGTGTGTCATGATTTATGAGATGATGAATGATCATCAATCTGCCAAATCTGAACATATTTTCATGACCAGTAGCACAAGTCGATGGTGTTCCCACAGTACACGCAGAACTGTTTCCAGTGTTTTAATATACAGCTGTAAAGAACTTCTACACAATGCTATACTTCCTCATTCACTGCAACACGTTGCTGCTGTGCACAGCAGGGCATGGAGGAGGGGGCGGAGCAAAGTGTGCCTGCATGAGAGGAGCGGTGTTTGTCTACTTTCTGATGAACGGGTGCAACGCACTGAACTTAGGCGAGTGAAACACAGCAAAATATCGATCCCGTCACGCTAGTATCGATCTGATATCTGTAGCAGCATTGGTATCGATCCTATCGATATTTGGATCGATCCGCCTACTCCTAGCTTAAGAAATGAGAATGAAGAAAGGAGAAACAGTGACAGAAAGCTATGAAAAGTCCACACTTTCCTCCTCTTTTAGTCTAAATTCTACCTCCAGCCTGTGACGCTGCTCACAAAGCTGAATCTGTGAAACAAAACTTGCACAGTGTGCTTACTTTTAAGTCTTTGTTGTGCCTTGGGATATTTTGCGACATATTTTAAGTTCTGCGGCTAATCCTGCTTTGTTACTTACCTCCCTGGCAGTGTGTATACTGCTCTAATCAAAGCAGACTAATGCAAACCACAGCAGTGGGCAACATGGGGAAAATAAACCCTCTAAGTGTTTCTCTCTGGGTCTAATATTTGCCTGTACCTTTTTTTTTTTCCTGGATAGCGGCCTGTAAGCTGTCCTGATGGAATTTACTGCCACTGGCCTTTCTGCGAGTTATTAGCTGCTCAGCCGCTCACTTATTCATTACTGAAGGGCCTGTTGTGCACCCTGACGGATTTGCTAGCTTGCTCTACAACACAGTAGGGCTGTTACAGCACCAAACAGCCATCCGTCATGAAGCAAATTCACGGAGTGCTTGCTGCATGGGTTACTAAGCCAGTCAGCTACTGCATATTAAAGCAGTGGATCATAGCAGAATTTGCAGACTAAACTACAGCCCTGGCATTATAAACACAGAATTCATTTTTATTTGCTGCTATTCAGAGAGGTGATATATGGCACATGAGTTATTAGCCTCTACAGCAGGCAGGTCTGCCCCAGCTTAACAAGCTCATATGAGCATGTCAGCGCTGCGAAGAACTAGCAGCGTTTCAAGTCTTTTGATGATGATCTTTTTAGATCTCAGCTGGAAGATTTGCCAATCATTATTCTCTCTCATTACCCACTCATGCTTTCTCTGTTGTGCTGTTACATAAGCATAGTTGAAATCTTCAGGCTTCTTGCACCCTTTTCTAACATCTGTGGCTTCGTGGGCAGATCGAACCAGTGGAAGGTTAGCTTAGCTTAGCATGCAAGACTCGAAACATGAGTGAGACCCTAAGCTGCACCTATTCCTTATGCTGGCTCACTACATCCATGTACCTTCTAATCTTGTCCATCCTGGTCAGTCCCAGTGAAAATCTTAACACCTTCAGCTCTGCCTCCTGTCTGTATTCTATCTAGTTTCTACTACTCTCTCCAGAGCATACCTCCACCTCTCCAGGCTGTCTTCCACCTGCTCCCTACTGTCACTACAGATCATATTGTTGTCGGTTTATGGGCTCAGTCACTCATTTTGGTTCAATTTAAATACATGATCCAGGTTGTATATTTCAGAAAGGAGCTATACTTATTGGCTCATGACTTCCGATCGACCAATGAGCCCGCAGTTTCTCTACTCACAAAGATGACAAGGCTGGAAATGCTCATCTCGAGCCTTCTCATGTCAGTAGGTGACGTCATGCTGGCTACAGCTGAGTCTGTGTCTGTCATCAGGTCAAAAACCTTTACTAAATGTTCAAAAACCAGCGTATGAACATAATAAGTAACAATTTTACTAATGTGGTTGTTACATATAGCGTCTTTCTGTGCTAGAAGACATATCACAAGTCAAATAAAGCACTTCTCTGCTGCTCTGCTCCGTGTGTCATAAAGGAACAGACACGTGGAGCAGAGCTGACACCTGCACAGTGGGGAAGAGGAAGACAGGTAAGTAAAGGCAAAGTTTCCGAACTTGACAACTCATTTTGTTACTGTCAGTGCAATAAAAATGCAATAATCAGCTGTCACTCCGACGAACGATGTGAAATAATCCGCTGTTATATCATTCAGGTCATATGTACATATGCAGTTATACTATTCTGTTTTGCATTTATAGTTTGTATAGTTGTTTGTATAGTGAATTGTGGTCACATTCCTTGTTTTTGTGCACAAATTTGGCCAAATAAAGATGATTCTGATCCACACAGTGGGGTTGCAGGCAAAATAAATACATTTCCATATTCATAGAAGGAAAAATATCGGCTAAATATATGTAGAATCAGAAGCTTTTCTAATGCGCAAACAGATTATTTTCAGATATTACCTCTAGAGAGAACATAAGAAAACAAAAATCAAATGAAGTCCAAAGAAGTAACTAAACTGTACAAACAGTACTTTACTAGTATAAATAAAAGTATTCAAAGCTAATAAGAACGATTTGTTGTTAATTCTGTTTTGTTCTACAAATTATTCTACTGGAATAAGTCTTTCGTCATTCACCCTAATGTAATTTTTCCTCACAGTCTTTTTGAAAGCTCCGGTTGATGGTTGAAGTGTTGGACTTGGCGCCCTGCAGTGTTTGTGGTTGGTAGGAAAGGGAGAACCATCCCTATCACATTTTTATAGACAGTATAAGAAGACAACTGAATTGTGCAGCACCAACACATAATAATAATGTAAAAAGGCGAGGTTAACCCACTACATAATAAAACCCACGCTGCTGAAAGTAGAAAGCATTTACAGGACCTGGAAATGTTCCCTCCAATACAGGAATGACACACCACTTAACATTACTTACAATATTATTTGTATCTCCTTTCCGTAAAATACCTGACATTACACACTATTTAAAATTTACATACACACTTAGTCGCTTAGCCAATTTACTTAGGAGCTACAAAAATTACTCACAGTATAATTTGTGCCTCTTTTCCCATAAAGTACCTGAATTTAAGCACCACTTAAACTGTACTTATGAACTATTTAAAATTACTTACAGTATAATTTGTGTCTCCTTTTTGGGGGGGGATTCTACATTTTTCTAAGATCCAGAAGCAGGCTGAAGACGTTTATTAGACTTTAAAACATAAATGCAGCGAGAGTCACCAGCAATTCTTTCAAAAAGTTTCGAGCAGGAAGCAAAATTAATGTTCTAATGACAGACGGTTTCTTTTCTTTTCCAGCTGCATCTGCCAACTCTTCAATGAAAAGATCGTTCTCCTGACAGGACTCTGCGAAAGTAAACAAAACCAAGTCCTGAAGCTCTTTTTAATTGGAAGAGAAGGGAGTCTGTGTGTGGGTGTGTGGCGGTCAGCTCTTGTCTCCCAGGACCATTCACTCTGCTGCTACAGATACAGCCTGAGCTACATCCAATTAAGCGGAGCTCAGAGCTCATCACCAGCCTTTGGTCTCTTTGATATCCCTGGCTTGTTAGTCAGCGGGAAGACAGCAAGCATAAAGAATACATTTCTATTTATATATGCTGTATACTGTGCATCAGTAAGTTTGCTTATCCTCTTTATTTTGTAAAGAATGTGGTTGTCAGTGAATCGTTGTTTGTTTAGAAGATTTTCCACATGGCAAAGCTGATGATTCTGAATCATACAAGACTGCGAACTAACATTCCTGTGCATCACATCAGTCTCTATGAACTGCCCTGACTGAGGATCATAACTGGGACTGAAATGGTCAGAAAAACCTACTTTAGTGTTAGCTGACTGCCGATTCTAATTGCTTGAATAAATAAGATTTCTTGGTGGGTAATATCAGCGAATTTCTAACTGGATATTACACCACGTACCACTTAAATGCAGGTTCAGACCAGGCACAAGGATCAGCAGAACAAGATGCAAGGCTTTAATCTTTGCTTTACCAACCAGTCGTTATGTAAAGATCTCAGGTCACGCTGATGCCACAATGTTGAAAGTCGAATTTCCCATTAAAGGAGTCCATGGTTACTTTTAAAACTTTTTCTGTTTTATGTCCAGCTTCTTTGCCTCACTCTAATTACGAATAAAGACAAATTTTAAGGCTGATTAAATAGTTTTTCTTTCTTTCATTGGAAGAGAGATTCTTCTCATATTCTTAAAAGGTGTTGAATAGATGGATGCTGAAGTTGCTGTTACTACTGTTACCTTCAGCAAAAAGAGCCTTCTTTGAGCTATTATCACTGAGGTGTTGGTGGTGTTCATGTCGATGTCCCGAGGCATACACGTGCCGCCTTTGAACAGGAAGGCTTGAGGCCAAAGACTCTGGTCATTTCCATATCACACATCACCTGCTCTTTTGATCTGGGGAAAGAGTACGAGGAGACGCTGGTGTGAGGATTAGTGAAGCCTAATACAAATGCGGTGGATATGAGCTGCTCAAAAGCAAGTGCACATGCTGCCGTGATTTCAATCACACTGGTTGTTTCGCATGTGTTTTTTTTTTAGACAGACTGACAGTAGTAGTGTTGTTCTAGGTGGTGACTTCAATCTCCTGAGTCAAAAAGTCCACTGCTGATTGAACCATCTCTACAGCTGCTGCACTGGATGATCTGGAGACAGATATCTGTATGTCTGTTGTTTGGTCAGTGCTCAGAATGCACACAGTCTCAGAACTGTTGCCTATTCTCTGGTGATGGTTTTATCAGCTATTTTAAAACATAACCTCAATCTACTCACGCTGTAATCAATGAATGGTGCGCTGAGCAGAAGGTCTTGTACAGATATTAGATTACTGTCTGGATATTCATTATCTACACTCGAAGCCCCAAAATACTGGCAGCTGTATCCAGAGGTTGAGTCAAAAAAACAATAACCAGTGAGTTTTCAGGTTGTTTGAAGTATTGTAGTTAAAATTTGCACAAAGATTCAGCGTGCCCTGAAGACTTTTCCTTTAATGCCACCATCAGGTTCAGTTACGTGGTTCAGAGTGAAATATCTCCTCTATTGGATAAAATCACTTTAGCATTTCATCAAATTTAAATGTGCAGGCTTGTAAGGTTTTGGGTCATCAGGATTAAATACCTCTATGATAGGTTTACTAGCATGGTAACACGTTAATTTAAAGGGGCGGTGCACATTGCTGGGCAGTCAAGGTTCTGGTTGCCTAGGTAACCCTCGAATTTATTTGCCACTTTGTCATATTGTTACTGTAACCTGGTAGTTTAATAATGAATGACGACCAAAAGTTTTTATTATAGTCAAACCAACCAGTTATGATTCCTCATGAGTGATCAACCAAGGCCCCCATTCACAACCCACTCAGAGGCACAGCAGAGTGGAGTCTTAACTTAGCAGAAATCACTGTCATAAAGTACGGACTGCAGGCTCAAATGGAGACTTTTGAGACCAATTTCTTAAACAGAAAATAAACTTTTACTGAGGTAATCTGAAAAGGGGCAAAAAATAAAACAACAGAGCAAGCACATGAAGGAGGGCAACAGCGACAAAGGATGACTCAACAAAGAGGAGATGAAAACTGAGGATTTAAATAGATAAAGGAAGATAATCAAGGAGAACGGAAACGCCGCGTTAACATAGCTCAGCTGAAACTAATTAAGACAATGACAAGAGAAGTAAAACTTACAACAAAGCACAAGAGACAGAGAACCAAATGGGGAGAAAATGGGAGAAATTTTACATACCCCCCTAAAATTTTTGAAAGTGTTAGAAAATATGTTATTCATAATTCAATTGGTGGTTACAGAACAGCGCAGAATTCATTATTAAAGCAAGTCATCCACCGCACTGGTCAGCTAACAACAAGCAAAATATAATACCGCTGTTCAACCTCAATCATTTTTCTTTTCTTGTTCTTTTTCATACAGCCCTGCCCACTCGAGTATCTGCAGCCGCCCACCCCCCGGCGCGCTCATCGTGAATGGGGCTTTTGTGTCTGTGTCATTTGCTCTTTAATTCTTCTTTTGCCTGGCAGCAAAACATCCACCTCCTGTCCTGGATAGAAAAGTCATTACAATTCTCCCTGTGGTTTCGTGTTTTTTTTCTATTGCGTTTCATCTGCCCTCTTTTCTATTTATATATTTAATGGAGCAGCAGCCAGTTTCATCGCTAGTCACTGTATAATATAAAAATGGCTGTGCAGCTCTTACTCAGCACTAATTCCCCCCGATTATAACCCTCACTGTGACACCATCATTTTACTGTCGCTTGTAATGATTAGTCTTGTTGTTGCTCCTGTCAACATAATCAGGGTCTGTATCAGGGGTGTGGAAGGTTTGAGTATGTGTTTCATGAGTTTTTTTAAAAAATCTTTATTTGCAAGCTACTAGCTACTCCAGCTTTAAAGTGTATAAGTGATTTCTGCTGTATTTTTTTCCTTCTTGATTCTGGATGATGTAAGCAGGAGGGGTTTTCCTTATATGGCCATCTCAGAAACACACAGAGCCCAGTACAGCGCCCCCACCCACCACGGAGAAAGCACAAGACAGGAGAGCTCTGTATGAAGTCTTTCTAGCAGCAAAGAAAACCTCTAGCAGCTAAATACATGCAGACAAAGCCATAACTTTACTTTGAGTGGTCACTAGGACATACAAACTCCATATACAGAATCACCAGTCTGTAGCCCATCTCTCTTTCTTGTCCTCTCTATGAATGGAAGATGCAAAAAAAAAAAAAAGGTAAAACATATGTTAGCCATGCTAACCAGCATCGTTCTGCATTACTTTGATATTTGAAAAACAACCAACAGATTTCTGTGACAGACTCAGATTTTCATCATTGCGCACAGAGATTTCTCCAGATTTTGAGACCTTGTTGATGATATTATGCTTTATAGACACAGAAGACACAGAAGTCGTCCGCAGGTGCGCATTCACTGTCAAAATAAAAGAAGCGCACCAGATAAGAAGTTGCAACACGTGTTTGCGTACATAAGATTTTCTGGAGGAGGACAGACATTTGTTTAGAAGATGTCGAAGAAGCAAGCTCCTTTAAGCAATTACTTTGGTGTTCCTCCACCTCCAAAGAAATGTCAGAAGGAGTCCGAACCACAAAAGAAGCGCATATTCTCGGAAAAGCGGTTGCAGGAGGTGAGCTGGCTTCAAACAAATGATGAACGCACAGAGACGTGGTGCAGAATATGCCGAGAAAATCCCACTCTAGCGGACAAAAACAGTGCCTTTTTATATGGACGCAAATGTGAGCATGTGCGCGTTGGAACTTCTTATCTGGTGCGCGTCTTTTATTTTGCCAAAAAACCTAATGAGCTTCAAAATCTTCCTCCGGCTGTTTCTTTTTAGTTTCACTTGCTTTTCCAGTTTTCTGCTGCCCCTGTCCCAACTGTTCTTAGATGTGTTACTGCCACTGTTCATTCAATCCCTGCACTCCTGGCTCAGACATCAACACAGACCCAGTGTTAAAAATGTATCTTTTTTTAATCTAACTTGTTGTTATTTGTTCATAAATTTGCTGGGTTGGACTCTATTTATAGCTTATAAATGAAACTGTGAGTGCTGGCCTGTTTACTTCTGCAGCAGCTGCCTGTGACGTCTTTGTTATTTTCCTTTTCACGCTGACTGTTTTTCAGTCTCACTTTGGCCACATTTTAATGATAGTGTTAATAACCACATGTAAACAGTTAACGCTTACAGTGACAATATAGGAGCAAGATGCATTTGAAAACTGCTTGTCCTCCATGGTTTAGGGTAGTTTATAGGTTTGGGCTTGCAGAGACGTGTCCTGAGTTCTGATCCATACAAATGCCTTCGAAGAGAGACCGGCAGCAGAGCGAGCGCGTGAATCATCCTCTGCTCTGTTGCCCTCTATCTTCCAAAACATGGTGACTCAGTGACAGATGCACAACTGACTCCTGCCATCTCTTTCTCAAACACAACTTGTCAGTCAGGTTTATATGACAATATGTTATTTAATGAGGCCAGCTGGGAGACACGCCACCACGCTGTGGCAAGTGTCTGTGTACTGGTGTGTGTTATGAACGTCTTCTCTCAGCTGCAGACAATAAATGCCAGCTTAATCCAAAAAAAATCCCTTCAGGACCAGTCGAGCACCTCCGACAGAGAGACGAGCGGGGCGCAGTCACCAGCCTGAGGCGTTAGACACAGAGATTAGCTCGTATTAACAGCTGGGCCCGTCTTTCAGTTGATAGGAGAGGCGCTGTGGAAAATTTGGCTGTCTGTTGGAGATTGTGGTAGAAATGTATTCATCAGGAAGTACACAGATGACAATAAAGAAGTTCCACTTGTTTTTGTAGTGGAAGGGAGAGCTCTGACTCGAGCACATGCATCCAAATCAGTGTTCAAACAGACTGAAATCATTGTAACCAACTGATAATAGTATTATAGTAATAATAGTATCATATTATTTTTATTACTGCTACTACTTACTACTAATAAAAATAATGTATGTGATGCTAAATTGGTTGTGAGCTTGAATGTTGTATTGGTTGGACTGTATCAAAAGTCTCATTTTAGTTTAAGCCACTTTTAACAGTAGGTCACATGACCGTTTCTAAATTACCTAGAAAATGCTTTCTGGTTGTTATTACTATAGTTATACCATTACAGTTGGATGTCCTGAGACCGGTCTCGAGACCACTTTTACGTGGTCTTGGTCTTGTCTTGGTCTCGTTGTCTCAGGTCGAGATAGTGGTCGGGAGATTTGGAGTCAACAGCATCCATGACACACAACGTAACGTTCGATAATGTGTCATGCGCAAAAGCATCAGCTCTAAGAGCCGTGCTTAGAGAGTGCTTTGTAGTGAATCAGAAGAGTCGACTCCCATTGAGCGAGAGCCGGCTCCTCACTTAATTTCCTTTCGCTGCTCAGCTCTCACACAGTGGCTCAGCTATGCTCCAATCCCTGCATATTGTGGCCAATCACATGCGAGGATATAGGATAATATCATTATGTGAAAAACAGAGAGGGTGAGAGATGCGACAGTCAAGTGGAGCGTGCGTCTGTCCTCTCAGTACGCGAGTGAGACAGTAGACAGCGGTGAGGAGGGCTGTGCGAGTGCATAACACATAAATATGCCTGACACCAGTAAACGAAGCAGCATCTGGCTGCAGTTTAAAGACTTTTTGGTCTCGGTCTCGATCTTGGTTTCGTCTCGACATTGTCTTGGTCTTGGTTTTGTCTTGGTTTAGGCGGTCTTGACTACAAGTCTGTATACCATACATCTTAGGACTAAGCTGTTATTTATGCTCTAATTTACAGTTTTGATATTTCATAACTAAATATGTAATCAATTTAGGATTCTTGTTCAGTAAAAGTGATAAAGAAACTTTTTCTTTAAAATTCCCCCAAAGATCGCAGGGCTGTTAATCTTGAAGGTGTTTCACATATTATTTATATAAAACCTGTGAAACATAACAGAATTACTGTGTTCAGCTACTTTGTGCAATCTGTTTGACAGAAGTGTTGATTATTTTAACAGTTACTGTGAAAGCTATAATTTATGACGCTGTAAATTTTCTATTTCCGACTTTGACCAGCACCTCTGATTCTAACCTCGATTCTGCAAAACCTCATCCTAACAGATCCAATGTGCCTAAATCAGGGATGCTATACTTATTTCACATTGTGGGCCACATACTGACGACTTTGATAGCAAGTCAGCCCGAACCAGTGAAACTACATGAAAAATGTGCAGAATTACAGAAAAAGCTAGTTTATTGCCCAGTATGGGCTATAATTATAAAATATTAAAATATACCTTTTTTTAGGACTTTTCTGTAGACTTAATTACTTTTTGTGTAAAATGGATTGCAAATAGTGGTGCACTCCTTCATATTTGGTGAACTCCTTTCATATTTTCAAAAGCCATCCAGAGGGCCGGATTGGAGTCATTGCCTGGGCGATTCTGGACCCCAGGCCTTATGTTTGAGAACAATAGGACAATAGCAACAAGGAGATGGAACTGTGCGATACACCGTGGACAGTCTTGTCACGGGGGATAGTTTTCTCATATTTTCTCCTCTTCCATCACTTTTCACTGAAAACCCTTTCATACGTTTAATTTTACTTTCTTAGGGCCCGAGCACTAGTGTGCAAGGGAGCCTAAACAAGCTCACCTATGTGTTGTTAAACGAATTCCTACAAACACATTGTTTGAGGTACATGAATGAAAAATGTAATGAGGTACATCATTACATCAGAAAAGTGCAAAATGAACAAAAAAGTCTTGTGGTCCATAGACCCAAACCCAAAAGGAAGTCTGCTATTTTGAATTGAAGGTGACATTTTGGTGCCGATTTTGCCATTTCCAGGTGTTGTATTTTTGCAAACTCTTCCTAGGAATTTTATTGGATCAAATTCCTATTCGGTAAGATCAACTACACACCTGGGCCATATTAAATCGCTGAGCTTTTGAGTTTACGTCATAGGGCGTGGCCGTGGTGCCACTGCGAATTTCAATCATTCGACATGTAATCTCACTTTGCACCGTTGGCTATAATCCTCATTGATCTAGATCGGATTTTAACTGGTGGTTCCACACATTATATGCATCAGTGTGACATTACATCAGATGGTAATCTCTAACGCCACCTGCTGGGCGTAGGTGTTGGGCGTGGCTCAATGCGCTGGGATGCGAGGGCCCTCTCAACGCTGCTTGCAGCTATAATTTAATTTGTGATTGTTGCTGTTTAATCAGTGCTTACATACACACACAAAAGATTTTTCACCTTCAATAAACATGAAGCAACTAAAGTTTCATTTTTTACAAGGCACATTTTCCTTAATGATTAATTATCATTAAGGAAAATGTGCCTTGTAAAAAATGAATGTATACCAGCAGAGTACATTTCATTTGACCAGATTTCATTAAATGTAACATTTTAGATTAAAATGTTCAATTTTTACATAATTAATTTTGCATAAATTGGTAAAAATTTGTATTTTAAAATGGTTTTGTATTGTGTTCCTCTTCCTGTACCAAGAAACAATATGGTTTACAGAGCCTGAGTGTTTTTTCAGTTTCTGACTAAATAAATTGAGTGTTTATTTGAAGCCTCATATCGAGTGTTGGGTAACCAGTGAGCTGTAGGGGGTGGACGAGGAGGGTGTTGGTGGATGAAGCTCTCTGCCAGGAGGAATTGATCCAGTCTGGAGCTTCGTCTCCTGCTGATTCATCCGCCTCTAACATCTGCTCTGCTCACATCAAACGTCACTGATCAGCAGTCAATCGCTGTTCATCAGCAGGGTGCTTACGCACACCTATCAGGCTGGCCTTTTGTGTGTATGCTTGCAACATTTCATGAAATAGTGAAACAAGCAGAACAACTTGTTACTTGTTTGTTTGCAACAGTTATTGAACCCAAAAGAAGGACGTGTATCCTCACGTAGTTTTTAAATGCACAATCCATCGTAAAGTAAATAAGACGAGACTCCTGTGACAGTTTAAAGACGTTCAGCTGCAAACATTTCCGCTGTGACATTAAACGGTCTTTAACCTGCCAGCTTCCCCCGTGTGATGAGATCCTGTGTGACGTCTGAATGCACCCATGTGAGAATACGGTGCAGATGATTATCCGCTAAACATCACAGACAGCACATGGGCCTTGTGTTGTGCCTCTTGCCTACCAGCATCATAAAACTGAATACTGCAATGACAACATGTCTGGAGCAGATGAATCCCTCGTGTCTATGTGAAAACTTCAAAAAATGTCCTGAACTGATTCCTCCAACATTATTCAGATACTTCTTATGAAAAAATGACTTCACATTCCTGTCTGGCATTCTCAGCATTTTGTATTTTTGATTACTTATGAGATAGTGTTGTTCTGGGGTTATTATTAGTTCGTCTTAGTTGAAGTTTAGTCTAGTTTATGTTATCGTCCATCGTCTCTTTGTTTATGAGTCTTTTGCTGTTTATCACGTGTTATCTCCTTGCCTATGTAGGCTACCCTTGTGTCTCTCTCCTCTGTGTCCCTCCTCCTCTCTCGCTCGCTCCCTCTGTCTCTCGTGTGCCAGTTCATGTCTCAACATGTTTCCTGTTTTATATTGATAGTCTTATTTCCATGTTCAGTGTGTTTACTTTTGTTTTCCCTATGGTGATGTGTTAATTCGTGTCAGCTGTGTTTCCCCAGGTGTTTCCACTTCCCTCATTACCCTTCTGTGTATTTAAATCCTCTGTCTCCCTCTGTTCAGTGTCAGGTCATCTGTATTGCTTCATGTCTTGGCTCATGGTTTTTCATGTTTCTGTTCAGGTTTCTGTTTTCTCTGCCTCAAGTCTTGTTTTTTTTTTTGTTTTTTTTGTCTTGTTTAGTTTAGTTTCTATTTTAGTTTTATCCCAGTTCGTCTTGCCTTTGTTTTGTGTTTTTTTTCCCCTTCTCTTCCCCCTATCAGCCAAATAAACAGCTCGCTTTTTGTTATACCTTAGTTTTCTCTTTCCCGTGTCTGCTTTTGAGTCTGCTCTGCAAACAGACCGGCCATCCTGGCCGTGACAGCTTGTCTATGATCCCGTTTGTCAATTCCACTGTACTCCTACAATCAACTGATTTCACCTTGTGTGCTGGAGGAGTTCAGTAGTTCTGGACACTACTTTTACTTTTATTGCACATAAGAGGACAATGGTAAAGTAGAAACTGCAACCAGGTCAGAAACAACTGCATTTTGCTGCTAACACAACTTCTGGTCTTTTCAAGCACTTGCACAGAAAGCATGCTAAGGCTAAGCTAGCTAAATAGCGTGCTAATACTAAGCTAGCCAAGAGCCCAGGATGTTGTTAAAGTCGTGTAAATGCTGACCCCAGCCCAGCAGCCAGACCCTAATGGTTCATACTTAGTATAGTGACTTGTATCGATGTGTGGGTCTGTAGCCTAAAGGTTTATATATTTTATGGATCAACGCAAAAGTAATGTAACGAGTAGTATTATAAATTGCTTTTTTCTAAGTAACTTACTGCATTACTTTTAAGAAACATTTTGGGGTAATAATTACTTTTTTGAGTAAGGACTTAATTCTTAATGATGGTGGCTGCTCTCAAAGCAGAGCCAATGAGAACCCAATGATATCAATAATGGAATCAGAGTTGCTAAATCTTTTTTTTTTTTTACTTCTAAGTATATCAGCTGCACAGAGCAAACAACACTGTGGCATGGACTTGTACTAGTTAAAAAAACACGATATGAAACAGTAGATTTTTTCTTTGAGGAACAATGCCACTCTCTTCCTATGTTTTTTAAATATTTAACTCTGTTCTTATTTGTAGAAACTGAACAGTCGGGCTTCCTCACTTCCTTTGTAACGTCAGCCAAAGCCGGCTGAAGACCAGACTCCCCTGAATCATATTTGGTACTGTCACTTCAGATCATCCTCCCTGTCATCCTGCTCTCTCCCCCTGTCATGATTCAAGCGTGCTTTGTAGGTGTGTGTTCAGATGGTCCGGAGCTGCTCCAACAGAATCTCATTATCGTGGCTTCTAAAAGCGTTTGACAAAGCCAGTGGGAGGAGAGCGCTGATACATGTCCGGTGTTGCCTCCTACTACGAGGCCCAGTTTCATTTTCGGTGCCCTCATTCCTCTCCGAGGGTTTCTATGGCAACAGAGCAACGAGGGGGAGCCAAAAAGATCAACAGGTGGAGAGGACGTAACATCGTGCAGAAAATGTCAGAGCCGGCGCTCGGTCTCTGTTATTCATCAACGTAACAAATGATTTGTGCCACACTAAGAGAGCACAGAGCAATCTGCACAAGGCACGGATGCGTCCTCTTGTGCTCTTCTATAACATCCAATTTCCTACAGAAGTATTTCCTGCGCGCAACAGCTTCCCCGCGGTTACACCGACTTCCTGAGAGGCAGGTGAAAGGAACGCTGATCATTCACGGTCTCATATTTTCATGACAATGAGAGCAGGATGTTCCACTTCCAGTGTTTCAGGGGCTAATTCCCAGTGGCAGCAAGACCAGCTCCAGACCCATTTTTAGCTTCACGCGAAACCACAAGGGATTTGGGCTATTTTAACATCTGCTACATACCTATTTAAAAACAATAAGATGTGACCTGAAAAATCATTTGCCCAGCTTTCAAAAGCTTGCAAGACATCTTGTGCCTTTTGATTTAGCTCCAGAATCTGCTTTGCTTTCATGCCACCGCCCGCTTAATCATGTCAGCGGTAGACGTCACCTTTCTTTTTCTTCTCTTTTTTTTTCACAGAGTGGGTATCTTGTTCTGCAAGGAGCCCTCTGTGTATGTAGGTCACAGTGAACAGCGAGCTCGTAGATCACCACGCAGAACGGCATCCATCTCAAACAGCTGCGGCCTGAAAAAAGACAGAGACAAAGAGTTTTACGTCGATAGCTTGATAATCGCTCACCATTTTCACTCCAGGTGCAATCTACTGCATCCAAACCAGTTTAGGCTAATTTGCTGTAAAGTGTTATAAGTAACGTTCCCACTCAGTGGGAGCGTCACAGCGGGTGGTAATTTTTTTTTTCTTTTTACGCAGACGGTAGTGATGAAACAGCGTGTCACACAGATATGCAGCTTAAAAAGCCAGAAGGTGGGCTTCTGTTCAAATCCAACAGTTTTCAATGTTGTGCAGCAGAGTCTGTATCTGATTTGGTGAAACTTGCAGATAGAAAACAGGGAGTATCAGCTTCTAATCCAGCGCTGTTATTGGTAAAACACTGGTGATGTACACACATGTCCATCTGCTGTCAGACCACAGCTGCCCGCAGCTTTGACAGCTTGTCGTTTTTCATACTGAGCAAACATGTCGGTGGGTGAACCATCAGCCTAAATGCAGTTTTGTCTCATAATAAAACTTGCCAACAGTATGCATAGATTTGCCTTTATGCCATTCTTACTTGGAGAACAAGACATTTATGTCAGCTGACGTTACAAGTTTTGTCTTCCTCCATCAGATAATGTAGCATGTCGATCAAAAGCCCGCATGATTCACAAGGGCCGCAAATTACAGGACATGATTGTGCAAGATCTTTGTGAGGGCTGGAGGGGCAGCACAACCGGCTTTGATGTCTGAGCTGCGGTGCTGCTGTCAGATACAGAAGTGTAAACAAGTGCCAGAATACTAAATGTAACTGCAAGTGTGTCTGTTGTTGTTTTTGATGAACGTTGGAAGGAAGGAAAATGATGGGCCCAGTGCCATAAAGCAAACATTATGCATAATGTCTTAAAGTGTAATGAACCGGGTGACGGGTAGCCGCTCTGCCGCGTCTATCAGTGTGTTCAATCAAAGAGCTAAGCTTGAAAAATTAACAAGAAATGACGCAACACGTGCAATCACTGCGATCAGTCACACTGAACATAGATAATGTACTTTGCAAACTGCCATCTTTCTTCCGTCGCACCACAGTGTGAGCTACGCTCTGAGCCGATGCGATTATTTGACAGATTTTTACAAATGAAACTTGATTCACCTCAGTTAACTCAGTGAAAGACGTGAAAAGACGCGAGGTTCTGTCAGTCCAATCGGTCTAATGATAGACGCTGTGGCTCAGGAGGTAGAATGGGCTGTCTGCTGCTACGTGTGTGCAGAAAAGTGCTTGTGTTTACTATAAAAAGGACTTCATGACTGTGGACATAAATGAGTTAACGTGGGTGTAAAGTATTGCTAAAAAAGTACTATATAAATGCAGTCCTTTTATAAGCCATGTGATGCATATTACAGAGTAAAAGTCAGGATATCACATAAATATGCACACTTGTTTCATTCTGTTATAGAGTAACAGAGTAACTGCTTTTTCAGCATGATCACACAACGTACTAAAAATCTGTTTTTAATTAGTAGATATGGAAATTGAACTATTACTTTTTTATTCTTCATTAGATGTGTGCTTTTATTTTGCTTAGTCTACTATAAATCTTAATGTCACAGTAGGCTTCATAGGAACTACTTTATGGATGACTGCACAGCTTCAAAAACCCTGCATCTTCTGACATCCTGACACTGGATTAAGCTGCCTCTGACGCCAAGCATGCGACAAGCAAGAGGTCCGCCTGAGATATTTTCCCAGAGTCAAAAAAACGGAACTCTGTAAAATGAGGTCCAGAAACCCTGTTCAAATGGATGAATCTTCATCCATCCATTCATCATCTTCTTCGCTTATCTAATTCAGGGAGGAAGGATACACCCTGGTCAGGCTACCAGTGTGTCACAGGGCTAACAGAGAAAGACAGACAACCATTCACATTCACACCAACGGCCAATTAAGAATCACCGACCTCATCGACCTCACAAGAAGCGCAGAGAGTGCAAACATTCACCAAAGTAGCTCTCTGCGTGGGTGCTATTCACTTTAAGGCAATCGTATTGTATTTTGTATTTTAAGAAGTTTGCAGTGCAGTAAAAACAAGTGCATTTGAATATACTTGACATATTAACACATTCATTGTAATGTTTAGTAAATTCATTTAAATGTTTACTGATAAATATCAAGGGACTGAATTTTTTGATCAAAGGTGAAGATTTTGCATTTATTCAGGCTTTATGTATTGTTATAAAGGAGGGGTCAAAGGTCACATGCAACCTGACATTTTTAATCTTTACACAGTAACAATGTTCCCTCTAAGCTGCGCGCATGCGCAATCGTGCACTGCTGGCACGGTCTCTGCACACAGAAAATCTGCGTTGCGCACAAAAAAAAATCTAACCTGAATTGAAATTAAAATTAAAACTTTAACAATTCTGTTTTGCAGTGTTAGTCAGTGAGTGACTGGCTGCTCCCGTATGGGATTACAACGATGCCACCTTATCCCATAGTCCAGCCAATAATGCGATTCACATTCATATATACGCAGCTAATCAACGTCATTGACAGGCTATGACAGCGTCCTTATGTGCCACACCGGTGTTTTAGCTAGGAAAGCGGCGTGGCTGATGTGGAGTGAAGCCACGTTAATGACAACGTGTACAACCATTGGAGATGTGAGCAGGACAGACGGAACAATTGACAGAAACAGTGTGGACTTTATACCAGTTTTTAAATTGTGTTGATAGGTCACGTAAAACCAGAGTTGTGATAAAAATATCTGCAATGTTTGGTTTCCTTCCTGAATACTATCATTGTTTATATTTCCTGCAGGGAGAAATGGTAAAAACGGCGTTTTATAAGGAAAACGCTCGAAAGCACTGTCCGCCTGTGAGCAAAAACAAAAAACCCCCACCCTTTCCTATTGGTCGAAAAATGTACCATGTTGACCAATCAAAAAATGATATGGCAACATGGCATTTAGTTGTTTAGGAAAGGGGGGAAGTTTTAGGAGTGACGGTGTTTTGAGATGTGAGAGATTTGTGACGTTTAACGCAAATCTTGTGTAGTTAGTGTGTAGTGTAGTCAATAGTTTTGTTGTGCGTCCGAACAATGAGGCGACTGCTGAATGTTACAGGTGTTACAGGAGTGATACATCTCCTGCTGTCAGGCCTGCAGGTATCAGGCTGTTGTTCTCCTGGACAGAAAGTATTTTTTGGAGTGGCACAAATAATTTGTGTGGCATCAAATTTGATGCAGAACAGCTGATTGTTCTGTAAATAGTTTGAAATGTTTATTTAAAAAAAAAAAAAACCCCGCCTTGGCTGCATTTTTAGGCAAACAGCTGCAAAAAACTTTGTTGTTTGCATAACTCAGTTACTTTTTTTGAAGAAGTAACTATATAATTAATTGCCCAACATTGGTCATTATATACTGTATTTTGCAGACAGAGTTACAGGACTCTCTCCCAGACCACAGACTCATAATACAAGTCAGAGCTTTATTTAAAAAAAAAAAAAAGTTTTGTTTTCAAAATTGGAGTTCAAGTTATTTTTACTTCCAATAGTGCCATGAACAAGATTTATTTTTTTTTTTTTTAATTTTCATTGTAAGTGGGCTAAAGCAGTTAATTAAAAGTAGTCTAAGATAAATGTAAATGCTGTAATTTGATTATTTTAATTAACCATGTAACTTGGATGGATTCTATGCTGGCGTGACCACAGTGCACACGTCTGCTGTTGCTCACAGTGGTCCAAGGGATCACTCAGGGAGTTTGTGTGTTCGCTCAGACACATGAAAAATTAGAGGGAACATTGCACAGTAGGTATATTTTGACAATACACAGCACATATAGTTCCTAAGTTATAAGGTTTTTGTCCATTTCTGACCACTAAATAGGTAAATTGATCCCTACAAGGTTCTATCAGAATTCCTTCAAAATGATCTGAGCCATCATGTTTACAGACAGAATGACACACATGCATTCAAACACCGCCGAATACATAACGTCTTTGGCGGAGACCACCAAGACTGATCAAAACTAAGCAGTGTTAATGCAAGGACTGCATGGTAACATCAGGTGGAGTGCATAATAAGTTTGGAAAAGGCGGATGTGGTAAAAGGGCCGGCGTCGTATCAGACATCGGGAGGAGCGTCACAACCGCCTATTCTTTAACCTTTCTGAAAAAGATAACCCAACGTTCAGGCCGAGGCTCAGACTTCTACCTCCTTTCTCACTCTTCTTTCTTATTTGAACAAAAACTGCGAACGCTTTCTCGGAGACAGTGTCAGATTAAATGATTATCACATCTCAGCTCTCTCTCACTCTCAGCGATGTTCGGCTTTTCTCTCTCTGCCGACATCCTCCCCCTGCGCTCGATTTAGTTCTGTTTGAGCATGACCCAACCCCGTGTCCTCGATCCTCAGTCGCTGCTAGGTTTACATGAACACACAGCTGCATGTGCTTCCAGATGCCTAAAATAAAAATCAGTGCAAGACTGATTTAGCTTTCGCTTTCAGACGAAATCTCCAAATGAAAACATTTTTATTCTGTCTTTCACAGAGGAACTCTTTCTAGACCGTCTGCTCTGGTTGTGGCTTAAAACAGTGCCGTCTCAACACTGACACGGGGCTCATATTAAAGTCTCAGCTCATCCACTACAACTGTCGCGTTGCGAAGTGTCCTCACCGGAGAACTTATCTATCAAGCAGACAGATTGTCGCTGTAATGTGAAAAATCTGCATATGGGAGACGTAACACCAAACAACGAAACGCCGTCAGTGCATCTGCAGCAAGAGATGTTTCGGATCATTTCACAATGAGCGCGAGAGCTCCTGATCCATTTTAGTTCCTGTCTGGTAGCATAAGAAGACAGACAACTGTGTCCTCAAGGAGAAACGTCTGAATCCCCTGCAGCCCCGGCTCTACTTGGATAGGTATAAATAGAGCCATGCAGCACCTCCTCTCTTAAATCATTCTCTTTCCACTTAATATTCTCCTTACTCCTCTCCTCCTCCTCTTCTCGGTCTCATTTTCTTGCATCAATCCCTCTCTATCACTCTGTCTGTTTTGGCTTTTGGGAAAGTTGAGTGGTAATTGTTTTTTGAGGGATGATGTCGGGCAATCATGGCAGGTTATTTAATGTCATTTGCATAGGGAGCCTGGTGGAGTAAAGTAAGCGTCGTCCTGCTGTGGGCTGCTTTTTGAGTGACACATTTCAGAGAGGGGGAAAAAAAACTCCAGAAAAGTATGACAAGCAAAGATATGTAGAGATAGAAGAGAGACAAAGTGTGATGGAAATGGAAATTTATGGGCGTTGATGGCAGTTTCACCTCATTAGCATTTCCTCCTTCTCATCTTTCCTCTGCATTTACATCTAGTTATGCATCAAGGCGAGATTGAAATTTATCAAGGTGCTCGGCCATGTTTGTGTAGGCCTCATAGATTCAGATTTTAAAAGAAGGATTGCTCTTTGAAGCCACGGCGGCCAGGAAGTGATGGGGGAAGTTTGACGGAGAGGGGAGGGATGGATGGATGGAAGGCGCTTTGATGTGCAGAAATAGACAACATTAAAAAGCCCCCTCACTAAAACACAACGTGGGCAGTGTCCTGCGTCTCCGGACATCAGCTTAGGTAAGTATAAAGTGCAGATAGTTGCACGTGGTTTTTATGGCAGATATGATTTTAGAAACTGTGAGCCTATTGTGCGAGGACTGCACAATCCAGGGTGCCATTTTTTTTCTTTTTTTTTACTCAGTGAACATCCATTGCGTCCATGCATGTTTCTCTCCTCCTGTTAGAGATGGCACTTCATCAATAAGCGTGCTAATTAAGATGCATCACATGGCTCAGCCTGATATACACAGATATAGCTAGAATATAAAACAAGAAAAAAAAATCAGTTTCAGGCCCTTGAATGCCTCCCATAGATGGAGTAATGTCTATTTTGAGCACTGAAGGGCTTTAGTGGTATCAACAAACAGCTGTTAAGAGTGAGTGAATGAGTGTAATTTATCTTTCTTGTGCTACACTCCCCCAGGCTTTACTGTGAATAGTAATATTGTTTATTTTTCGGAGGCTGTACAGGATGTTTGTTTGTAACATGGTTGTGTCCCCTAATGGATTTTGATCTGGTCATCACACGGGGCCGATGACCTAAGTGTACAGCAGCTATGATCAGGGGTTAATGTGGGCCGGAAAGACGTTCCTGCCCTTCGATTAATCAGCAGTTAAATCTGATATATTACTGTTGATCCTGGCGTTGCTTCCAGTGACGCCGTATTAGGTTTTTGATTCATACCTAATAGGAAAATAATGCCATCTCGCAGTCCGGTAACATCCAGTTTACCTCCCCTTTTTCTTCCTTTCTTTCCTTTTTTCCTTCTCATCCCTTTGATGCGTTCGCGGAGTGATATCGATACAGCTGTGGCTGCGGTATCTAGGTATTGCATCCATATTTAACTGGTCACTGGATTATATTTGTGTGAAATATGGTGTTAAATAGCTCTTTTCCTCACACTGCAGCATTACACCTGATCTTATTGTCCTCCCACCTGCCAAATCCCACTTTATCTCCTGCCTGTAATCAATATTCTCATATGAACAGTGCCTCATATGATTATAAAATCTACAACTTTAAACTGAATACTGAAACCACTAAGGCCGTCTCTGCTGGACAGAAACAGTTTATTTCACATGTCAAAATCTTTCTCTTTATCGATGAGTTCAAATTTCATTGGTCCTTGAGGGAAATATATGGAGACAGGTGCTGTTTCCGCTGCAAAGTGAGAGTCCAGTCCTAAATACCAGTAAGGAAGCTACTGGTAAACAAATAAATAAACAAACAAACACATAAATAAATATAACAAAGTTAAAATCAAAAAATTGTTTTGCATTGTATGACTGAAATGATTTACTTAAGGAATCTTTACTTAAGGGTTAGCAACATATGTGATAGGGAAATCACATTTTGGGAAGGGCTTTTGCCACCCAGTGCCCTCCCTCTGGATGCACCTCTGACTTTGAGGTCAGGGGTGAAGACATTAACAGTGGGAGTGAATGTTTCAGGATTACAGGGTCTGACTGCATCTAACTGCGATAGATGAAGGGAGGATCACCTCATATGTGGGCGGAGCTTTACAATTCATACACATTCATCTCCTTTGTCAGGCACAGTGGAAACAGAAGCAACAGGTGGAGATAAAAGCAGAGCTACAGAGAATGAATTTTGTAGAGTTTTGTGTTGTACAGTTATCCAACTCAAAATGAACCATAAAATAATGGTTTTGAAACACCCGAGGACAGTGACACAAGCTGTAAACAACTCTGACATATCATCATCTTATTGAATTGTTATGACAGCAATTCTAAGAACCGCTTTCCCTAAAAACGAACTACACCCTTACTGCTTTCATAGTAATTAAGAGAGCAAGTAGCAGCCAGGTGATGCTAAGCACCTGATCATCAATAATTGTGTGCACCTCTGTAAAAACAGAGGTTTTGGTAGTTTGAGGTTCTGAGAATTCAGATGAGTGTTAACACACAAGAAGAAAGACATCAGAAATTGGGACACTTGATTGCACAGCTTAAGTTCACAAAGTTTTACCTGAACAAAGCACGGAAAGACTTCTGGATCACTAACCTTTAGACGGATGATACTAAAGTGGAGATGTTTGGGCTTAACGCACACCACTACATTTGGAGAACATACCAGCTGTCATGCATGGTGGTGTACTGAAGTATTCTGGAGTCAAATCTCAGGCCATCTGTCTGGCAGCTAAAGCTTGGTCCAAACTCAGTCATGCAACAGGACAATGATCCCAAGCACAGCAACAAGAATCAAGGTGCTGCTATGGCCCGGTCAATGTTTAGACCTCAACTCAACTAAAGTGCTTTGGCAGGACCCTGAGAGAGCTCCGCATAAACAAATACCTGCAAACCTCAATGCACTGAAGCAATGTTGCATAGGACAGACAGACACATTGTTTTCTATGTCACTCTAATGTCAATCATTTCAAGTTTTTGCTGCTAAAAGTGGTTCCACAAGCTAACGAATCCTGTTTTTCACAGGACTGTACGTAATCTGCAACATTAGTAACTACCAGGTGTGCTGAATTGTGGAAAAAATAGATAACATACCTCTGACATATGTGTATCTCATATATTACTGTACCTTTAGCTTCTCTCATACAGTAAAAGCTGAAGCTGCCCATGGTGTGAGTGAGATCACCACCTGTTCCTGCTTTAGCTCTGTCTGAGGCTCTTCAATCATCCCACAGATAGCAGAGCTGACAGCTGACATTTTTAATTTCAGTTTAACTTCATAGCTAAAATGGCTCATGGCTTGATAAAAGCTTGTCGGAACAAGCAGGCAAACACAGCACCCTCTTGGAAGTGCATGCAAATGAAGATGAATACTCTTTCTGACCAAAGAGAGGAAGGTGCTGGAGCTGAAGGTTTTTACAGCTGGAGCTCTGAAGCTCACACGGACTGCAAGAAGCACATATGGGTATTGATGTATGAAAACATCCGACCAGTCACCCCCCCCTCCCCCGCCCCTCCTCTGTTCAAGACTGTCGCAGGAAGGGGAAAAAGTCTCCAGGTGTGAATCTGAAAAGTGTCTGTGCTGACAGCAGAAGTGATGAGGCTGGATCATGAGGGGGTTTCATGCTGGGTGGTTTTCTGACTGATGGGTGTAATAAATCATAACAGCAATAAAGTCTGCCTGGAATACTGACAGGAAATCGCTGAACTCCTAAGGCAGAAGCTCAAAACAGCGCATTACAGCGTCTTTGAATATTGTTAAGTTGATATTGTTGACAGGGCGGGACAAGGGTGGCGGAGTGATTACTTTTTCATTTGGAGAAGTGGCGAATAAATTTGTCATTTCTTCCGAAAAATAATCTCACTCGTCAACTTTTCGGTATCCTCTTACTCTAGTCAGACAGGGCAGCGTCGGACACTTGACAGCTTGTCAGTGCATAACATGACTTATATACAAAGACACACTTATTAAAGACTAACACTGACACTGAAGAGGAGATAGCTGGGGTTTCACCTGACCTGATCAGTTTATGAACTGCGGGAAGAATCCAATGTGTTTGGCATGCCAGCATGGCATGATGTGAGGTGAACATTGTTATGTTAAGCAGTGAGGTAGTCTTAAAGGAAATGATTTACTCTCATATTTGAATTTGTGACAGTGTAAAACTGAAGAACTGAATCCTCGGAGAAAACTGACACATTACATCATTTAACACGAAGTATGTAATGTGCAAATCTCTTCTGCCATGGTAGATGCTTCTGATCTTTTTATCTTTTTTTAATAATAGCACTGTTTTAACTCATGCTGAAAGATGGTCGCCAAAATGTGGTAATGTGGTGGCCCACCAGAGGGCTCCACTCACACCCAGGTCGGGAGGAGGGGTTCTGCTGGTTTTTGGCGCAGTGTGTCCAGATGTAGTTTGGAGATGAATAAAGTCAGAATGGAAAGTTACAGCTCTGAGTTTTTTAAATGGACTAACAATGAGGTGGAGTTGTTGCTGCGAGTAACACAAAAGAACAAAGTTGCAAAAGCGAGTGAGTGTTAAAGAATTTGAAAAAAGCTATCTGGAGCATGTACATGCTGATATTAATCTTTAATAGGGCTATCAAAATTGAGAGCAAACAAAACAACTGCTGTATAATGCCCTCCGCTATCTTAGTTTAATTGGTCACATGATTGCATCACATGACTAACATGACAAACTTTTAGAAAGTCTCCGTTTTCGCTGTCCACACTGCGACGCAATAGCACCGTTTTCAAATGTATGCGTTTTCGAGAGCGTTTTCAAAACGCTGCGTTTTCCATGAGTGAAAACGCTGTCTCAGTGTGGACAAAAGGCCAAAACGGAGAGAAAACAATGCGTGAAAACGTGTGGACGTAGCCTTAGGTTGGTAGGGAAAAAAGCACACTCTCTTTGAGGGTGAGGGGTTGCTGGAGGTTGCTTGGTGTTGATAAGTGAACCTGGTCGTGCAGAGGTGTAAGGTACTGCACTGAAAATCTCCTTACAATCCGGACTCCAAGTCTGATGCCATTAGCCGTTTATGGGTCCAAACTCTGCTTCAGTTCCCAAACTCAAACAAACACTGCAGCATCACTGCGAGTTACAAACTAAGTTCTTTCATCTTTAATAAAATGATCAGTGTGGCTGCTCTACCAGGTGTAACAATTAAGTTTAACATTCAGGAATCCATGAAAACATCATTTGTGAAGTTTAACGGAGTTAAAAGTTAGCAGGGAGTTTGCTCACTAGTTTCCATCTAAAGATGATATAGCATGTTCTGACTGAGGGATTTCTGAAAATTCAAAACGTACAGCTTTGCTATCAGTTATAATAGCAGACATAAATGAAGACAGAAAACTAAACAGTAGTAAGATTTGTAGGGTTACTGAAGTTGGGCTAGCTGGTGTATCATAGCGTTTCGTGGTGGCTAGCTACACAGCTATGGTTAGCATAATATAAACACATTAGCAAAGTGAGGCTGGAGGATGAACGCTAATCTTTTTCCACTCGATAAAAGTTAAAGTGAGGTATCCCAATGGTTAGGGACAAATGTAATCGCATGGCAGGATGCTGTAAACGGACCAAACTTAAGTCAGGAGAACAACTGAGATAATCCATCCACAATACAAGGTTAGTCATTAATATACTGCTGCATGGGCTGGGCTGTGGTTACATTGTAAGGTTTTAGAAAACTGAGCTTTAAAACGTGCTGCCGAATAGTGGTAATAAAAGCCAGAGAGGCCGACAGCGACACAGACTTTTTTAGGGGCTTGTTCAGATTAAATAGAACAAGATACAAAGCATTAAAACATGTTAAAAACACAACAGCCTTAATAAACGCAGAGTAGTTTGGATCCAGAAGCAAAGTTCATACGTCATCACTTAACAACCAGATTGTTTTGGTTGCTAACAGGTTTTCACGGTTTCCCATAGTTTGCATGGAGGACCCCAACTTGTCTGCATACAACTGCTCCCCAGGTGGTAGTGAAACTGAAAAGTGTGATGCAAACAGGAAACAGAGAACGTTTACCTTCAAAGTTAAAGTTGCACTTCTGAAACATGTTGGTAAGGCAAAACCTTTACTTTGATAGCAAACGTTATTAAATCTTTTCAAGTTTCATGAGTGTTGGGAAATTCGCTGACAAGTACTTGAGAAACAAGTCTGTGTCTGCCATGCAAACTACAGCCAGCTCTGGCAATGCACTAGTAACCAAAGCAATCACAGTGGGGGTTTTGGTGCAGCACCCGGTTGTTTGCAGTTGATTTCATGCAGTTATGTCCAACAATCACCAGCCAACCAGTCAGGGAATACAAATTTTTCTTAGCTGCAAGATGTTGTCAAGTCCTTAGCAACCAGTTTCTAGGCATGCGTGACTGAGGCATCAGTTCGCATTGTTAAAATTCAGCAGGAATTACAATTACAGGCACCTGAGTCAAACTCTTAATCTTAAACTTAAGCTGGATTCTGTCTTTACAACTCTACAAAACACGTGTCTAGTTTAAGCCTTTTCATCTTCATCATTCTGTCTCTTTATCAGAGATATTTTGCTTTGTGTTTTCACACAGTGAGACTAGATTTTTATACAATTAGAACATTTTATCTTCCTCTTTAGCTTTTAAAGTAAAGCAGAGGATTTACTGTGCTTAGTCATATTAGCATTTTACCACAGTGTGCTTTTTTCATGGATATCTAGCCTCACATTGCCTTCATATCACCAGCAGAGTTTATTTAGCAAATATCACGGCACCATTTTTATATTTCTTTTCAAGTTTTTACCAAATATAGACTTAAAAACAAGGCAAACATGTTATTCACAGGATTAGAAATTAACACCAGCTAAAGGCCCAGATCCCAAAATATACAGTGTGACTCATCGAGTCTTTCACTTTTTTGACAGTTTCTCGGCAGCATTTCCATCAGTTTATTGTGTTACAAAATGGGTGAGTGATTAGACTCTCTTCCAGAGATGTTGATCCTCTTGCTAACGTGGCCTGTTAAAATAAAAATCACCACTTTTCTGCCAAGGACAGGAGAATTTAACGCAGTTTTGCGTCACGAGAGAAATACCTAAAAAGACTCAAACCGAGCTTCCATCCATCCATTCGCTTCCGCTTATCCTTTTCAGGGTCGCGGGGGGCGCTGGAGCCTATCCCAGCTGTCACAGGGCGAAAGGCAGGGTACACCCTGGACAGGTCGCCAGTCTGTCACAGTCAAACCGAGCTTAAACATTTGAATTGTCTGCAAGACCCCACATGCTTCCTTTTCCTATATTCCGATTAGGAGGTTCGTTCTTTCTTGTCCATCTTTTATTAGAAGACAAAAACAAAGCTCCTTCTTGTGTCCAAGCCATTATCCTGAGAGGTATTCAGTATGGGCTCAAGAAGTCCTATGTCTTCATAACATATTTGTCTGAACTGCTTTCCTGCTTCCTCGTTTCTCGGTTTGCTTATTTTATTTTATGCCTCATTTGGTCTGTTTTTGCTTCTCAGCTGTATTCCCTCAGTCACTTGGCTCATAAAGCAGGAGTTCACCGAAGAAGACATTTCGAGGCTTTCTGTCTGGACAGCGGATCCAAAGGATCCAAACCAGAAGAGTCGTGTGAAGTGAATTTTTCACTTGATTAGGCCGATTCAGCGTGTATCGGCTTCATGGATTTCGGCCTTTTTTGTGCCGTGTGTACTGCGTACATTGAAAATCACTTTGGGCCCAAACCTCAGAAGAGAAGACTTCAGAAAGTACCGCAGGGAGAAATGGGTCCATTGAGGGATGATTTCCAAGTATTATTTTGTCACTATCATGAATTAAATATTTTGTTTTAGCTGACTTGCGGGTGCTCATTATGCACTGCACATTTCATATAAAAATGACTGCTGGCTACATGAAAGTTTAATTTGGTTCATCCAGCTAATTGCTGTGTGATTGATTATATAATTACAGACTGTTTGTTGGCTGTTGCAGTCACAAAGCTCTGGTTTTAATTCCCCAAACTGCGGTGATGCCGTGTGTTTCACAGCTGTCCGTCTGCAGCGTATAGTGCCGTAAAAGCTCTGTTTGCGTTTGCGGTGCTAAGTACACGGCCTGAATGTTGCAGGGTTGTATTTTCTCCTCAGCCTCATATTCCCTGATATTTGTACTGATCCTCTGAGATTACACAATGCAGAGAGAGCAAGCAAGAGCCAAAGAGACTCTAGTTTTCTCTCTGTAGCCTTAAATTCAGCTAACAGCAAATGCTCGACAAAAAACAAAGAAGAAAGAAGATGGATCTAGTTCAGGTGCATCAATTTTTAACTTTATCACTCATTAGTAAAACATTAAATGAGAAGAATCGTGCAGACACATCATGCCGTAATCTCTGCTGATATTCCTTCAGATCAGATTGCAGCGAGAACAAATGTATCCAACGAGATCCTGATTCTGCTATTTGTAAACAAATGTTTTCATGAGAGAGAGAGCTGAAGAGAAACTGGATCCATTCTCCCTCTATGGAGGCCACGGGAGGCTGCTGACACCCTGACTGAGGGTTGTAAAATGGTGATAAACAGTCCAGGTGAGGAACTAAGTGGATTATAAGATGGATCATCTCTCTGCAGCATGATGGGACACTCTGGGCAAAAGAACCGATGAAGCACACTTACAGTACTGCCAAAAAACAAACACACAAAAATCTATCTATCTATCTATCTATCTATCTATCTATCTATCTATCTATCTATCTATCTATCTATCTATCTATCTATCTATCTATCTATCTATCTATCTATCTATCCATCCATCCATCCATCCATCCATCCATCCATCCATCCATCCATCCATCCATCCATCCATCCATCTATCTATCTACCGGTATCTATCTATCTGGCGCAGCACTGAGGCGCTTCTGTGTTACTATCTTACATTACAAATAAAGTACAGAGAAGTCTACATAAATGAAACTTATTTTTACCTTTTTGTGATAAGTGGTTCACTTGCTCCGTTGATAATATTCTTCACGTACGCGTTTCCGTCGTCTTTTTCGGTGTAATTCGCGGAACAAAGTGAACCATCAAACTGAACCCCTGCAGTATTGTCATCACCAGCCACTCGAATGAGTCGCACTTAAACAACAAGTGGCCGATAATAATGGTGAAATGGCGCACTCAGTCAGTTGTTGGCATTACGATTGGAGGCTCACATTAACTTGTTGAACTCTGTTTAGTTAAATTACATTTTTGAACTTAAACCCTTGAAAAGAGTCATTAAAACCACAAGGAAGCACAAATATTCCCCTCAAACCTGAATGCGATTAATAGTCTACTAATATTCTACTTCACATTATAAACTCGCCAGACACTTTATTAGGTACACCTTGCTAGTACCAGGTTGGATCCGCCTTTTGTTTGAGATTTTGGTCAATGCTGATATGATAACATCACACCTGCTTCACCTTCCACCACATCCTAAAGATGGTGACCGTGGAGGTCATTTGAGTACACTGCAGTCACGGTCACGTTCAAGAAGCCAGTTTGTAACACAATTCTCAGTTCAGCCTCTATGTTGCTACACTGACTTGAAGGATTACGTACTACTCGGTTATTGCACAAAATAATTTGTTGAAATCCTGAAAGCTTTGCACTTTTCGTCCAAAACCACTTTGCAGCATCACTTGTAATAGAGTAGCTGTTGAGTTATTATGCTTGATTCTTCCTTATTGCATCACCTTTTCAAATAACACCCGTTGCCCTCAAACACAGCAAGCTGCAAAACAACTTAGCGACTCAGCTTGGCCCCCTGGTTAGAGTGAAATAACAAAAGCTTTGGAACATTTATTAATCTGTGTTGAGTCTTTTCATACTCTCTGAGGTCAAAAGGTACAGTAGCTTCATATTGTGCAACTTCTTGCTCAAGTGCACTTCTGCCGTTCACTCTGAGCTTCTTAAAAGACTCGAAATGTTCGAGAACCCATTCCACAACCTTCACAGTTAATTTTTCATGGCAAGTAGTATCAATATTTTCAATATACACTACGCTGACTTCTACATTCTTTACACTGAGAGTTACCAAATGTTACTTCCTGAGGATGTTTCACAGCCCACACAAAGCCAATAAAGAGCACAATGAATATAGACATCGGCTTTAACAAACATGCAGTTTCATGTCTTCCTAACTGCTACAGCTCACTGACACAGCTCGTCAAGTCATCGCAGCATCAACGTTTGCTTCCTTGTCACGGTGTCAGAAGAAGCCGTTAGCGATGTAACACTCCCTCGTCACACCTCTGTTAATTATCATGTTAAGTTGTGGCGATACACAGATAAACTGCCACTGTAAAGCATGAAGACAGACCGTGCATACTTCCCAGGTTTAGTTAACTACTTGCGTCAGCTTCTGCAAATACTGATGCATCACAGCAGTGACATGCTTACTTTTAAGTAAAACTTTTGCTCACTTTCCTCATGCTTTTACTTTCTTTCACCTCTTTGAATCTCCAATTAAACAATAATGTTCAGAAATATATAATGTATGTATGTACATGTAAATGTGTCCCCCCACCACGGTTGGAACAACATGCATTACATTCCAAAAGTATTCACTCGTCTGCGTTCACATGCATATGAACTTGAGTGACAGCCCATTCTCAATACAGATATAACAGCTTCAACTCTTCTTGGAAGGCTTTCCACGAGGTTCGGTGTGTTTATGGGAATTTTTGACCATTCTTCCAGAAGCACATTTACAGTGGGGCAAAAAAGTATTTAGTCAGCCACCGATTGTGCAAGTTCCCCCACCTAAAATGATGACAGAGGTCAGTAATTTGCACCAGAGGTACACTTCAACTGTGAGAGACAGAATGTGAAAAAAAAATCCATGAATCCACATGGTAGGATTTGTAAAGAATTTATTCGTAAATCAGGGTGGAAAATAAGTATTTGGTCAATAAGAAAAATACAACTCAATACTTTGTAACATAACCTTTGTTGGCAATAACAGAGGTCAAACGTTTTCTATAGGTCTTTACCAGGTTTGCACACACAGTAGCTGGTATTTTGGCCCATTCCTCCATGCAGATCTTCTCGAGAGCAGTGATGTTTTGGGGCTGTCGCCGAGCAACACGGACTTTCAACTCCCGCCACAGATTTTCTATGGGGTTGAGGTCTGGAGACTGGCTAGGCCACTCCAGGACTTTCAAATGCTTCTTACGGAGCCACTCCTTTGTTGCCCGGGCGGTGTGTTTTGGATCATTGTCATGTTGGAAGACCCAGCCTCGTTTCATCCTCAAAGTTCTCACTGATGGAAGGAGGTTTTGGCTCAAAATCTCACGATACATGGCCCCATTCATTCTGTCCTTAACACGGATCAGTCGTCCTGTCCCCTTGGCAGAAAAACAGCCCCATAGCATGATGTTTCCACCCCCCATGCTTCACAGTAGGTATGGTGTTCTTGGGATGCAACTCCAAACACGACGAGTTGAGTTTATACCAAAAAGTTCTACTTTGGTTTCATCTGACCACATGACATTCTCCCAATCCTCTGCTGTATCATCCATGTGCTCTCTGGCAAACTTCAGACGGGCCTGGACATGCACTGGCTTCAGCAGCGGAACACGTCTGGCACTGCGGGATTTGATTCCCTGCCGTTGTAGTGTGTTACTGATGGTGACCTTTGTTACTTTGGTCCCAGCTCTCTGCAGGTCATTCACCAGGTCCCCCCGTGTGGTTCTGGGATCTTTGCTCACCGTTCTCATGATCATTTTGACCCCACGGGATGAGATCTTGCGTGGAGCCCCAGATCGAGGGAGATTATCAGTGGTCTTGTATGTCTTCCATTTTCTGATGATTGCTCCCACAGTTGATTTTTTCACACCAAGCTGCTTGCCTATTGTAGATTCACTCTTCCCAGTCTGGTGCAGGTCTACAATACTTTTCCTGGCGTCCTTCGAAAGCTCTTTGGTCTTGGCCATGGCGGAGTTTGGAGTCTGACTGTTTGAGGCTGTGGACAGGTGTCTTTTATACAGATGATGAGTTCAAACAGGTGCCATTCATACAGGTAACGAGTGGGGGACAGAAAAGCTTCTTACAGAGAACGTTACAGGTCTGTGAGAGCCAGAGATTTTCCTTGTTTGAGGTGACCAAATACTTATTTTCCACCCTGATTTACGAATAAATTCCTTACAAATCCTACCATGTGGATTCATGGATTTTTTTTTCACATTCTGTCTCTCACAGTTGAAGTGTACCTCTGGTGCAAATTACTGACCTCTGTCATCATTTTAGGTGGGGGAACTTGGACAATCGGTGGCTGACTAAATACTTTTTTGCCCCACTGTATGAGGTCAGACACTAATGTTGGATCAGAAGGCCTGGCTCATAGTCTCCACTCTAATTCATCCCAAAGGTGTTCAGGTTGAGGTCAGGACTCTGTGCAGGCCAGTCAAGTTCTTCCACACCAAACTCCCTCATCCATGTTTTTATGTACTTTGCTTTGTGCACTGGTGTGCAGTCACGTTGGAACAGGAAGGGACCATCCCCAAACTGTTCCCACAAAATCGGGAGCTGAAATCGTCCAAAATGTCTTGTTATGCTAAAACATTAAGAGTTCCTTCTACTGGACCTACGAGGCCGAGCCAAACTCCAGAAAAACAACCCCTCACCATAATCCCCCCTTCACCAAACCTTATAGTTGGCACAGTGCAGTCAGGCAAGTACTGTTCTCCTGGCAACCACCATACCCAGGCTCGTCCGTCAGACTGCCAGACGGAGAGGCGTGATTCATCACAGCTCTAGAGTCCACTGGTGGTGTGCTTTATACCACCGCATCTGACATCTGATTTTATACTCCTGTGGCCATCAACGTGATTGAAACACGTGAACTCAGTGATTTGGATGACTGAGTAAAACATGTTGGCAATGTAGTGTGTCTTCGTGTGTGTGTGGCATGTCTTTAAAAACAGACTCATCCAGCACCTCCACCAGGTTAAATTGTGGCTGTCAGTGCTTAAGTATTGTGGTTGTTTCCCTCCATCCAGCTGTATTGATCTTTTCTCCTCAGGGCGGCTATCTCAAATTAGCAAATAGATCACAGCACCTTGAGAAGCAATTAATTTGGCCTCGGAGGATCTCTTTGTACTGTGTGTTGGAGCATGTGGGGATATAGATAAAGGAGCTAATGTGGGTTATTATCAGCTGCTTAGAAGAAATTGATTCACATGGTTAGCCAGACCCCAGGCATATGAGCGGTCTGGTGCAGCAGAACAATCAGAAAAATGATGCAGGAAGACACGTAAAACACGAATAGCTAACACCAAGCATGTCAGGACATCATGATCAATCTGATATAACTCTGCAAACCTGTTTTCAGTATATGCAGCTGATAAGAGTGATACTGGGCAGAACTGTGCCCACAGGGTCACCAGCATCTACGTACTGAAGTGATAAGAGTTACTGCACACACCTCCCCTGTCCTGGTAAAAGATCTGATCAGGCAGATAGGTGGTCTGTTTTAAATGCTTGTGAATCTATTCCAAGGCTAACTTACACGTTACAAAAACAGACTAAGGACATTTTTATTGAATTAATCAACTGCAGCTCTACACCTGTACAGCTTCCATTGGAATTAAGAGTGTAAGCAGCAGCCAGGTGCTGCTGATCAAATGCACTTGAGTAAATGATGAGCAGCAAGTGTGAGCACCTCCATGAAAGCAGATGTTCTGGCGGTGTGCAGGTCTGGAGCGTTCAGGTGTGTGTAAACACAATGCTAAGAAGGAAAAGCATCAGCAACATGCTCAAACTATTACCTCCCTTTAACAGTCTGGGAAGGGTTATAAGTCCATCATTCTACCATGAGAAACATCATTTGTCAATGTGGAAGCCATAGATGTCCCAGGAGTGGACATCTGGGTAAATTCACCCTAACAACAGACTGTGAAATGCTCAGAGACAGCAAAAAACCAAGAACTACATGTCAGACTCTACAGGCCACAATTGTTCTGACAGTACAATTATAAAAATACTTAATCAGTATAACTTATTTGGAAAGGTTTAGACTTAGATTTTCAAAATTGGATTTGAAGAACCACAAGACTTCTGGAAGACTATCCTTTGGACGGATGACATAAAACTGGAGGTGTCTGGTTATAATGCACAGGGACACATCTGGTGAAGTCCAAAGACCATCATACCAACTTTCAGCACGGCGGTGGAGGCGTGGTGATTTGGTCTTGTTTTGAGATCCTTGCAGCAATTGAGACTACTATGAACTCTGCTGTATACCAAAATATTCTAGAGTCAAATGCAAGGCCATCCGTCTGCTTGGCTTAAATTGGGTCATGCAATAGGACAATGATCCCAAGCACTGCAGCAAATCTACAACAAAATGGCAGAATAGCAAAAGAATCAAGGTGTTGTAATGGTCCAAAGTCCAGACCTCAATCGAAGTGCTGTGGAAAAACTTAATGAACTGAAGCAATGTTGTAAAGAAAAATGGGCCAAAATTCCTGCACAATGGTGTGACAGACGGATACAGTAATAGAGGAAATGATAACTGCAAGTTATTGATACTACGAGGTACTGAATCCAAGGTGTGTTTAGTTTCTCTTCTTTGAAAAACTAAGAACATCCAATCAAGTATATTGTCTTTTTGTAAGTGAATGAACAGATTTGGAACTTTTGTTTTCCAGATGATCTACTCAGCATCAGAAATTTTCAGACAAAAATGACCAAATCTCCACAGCTGAGGAGCTGGAGGCATTCACTGCAATATTTCTGTAGATTATTATCAACCAAAAAAACATTGAATAAATTCTGTTGGCGCTAACGCAGTCGTACAAATGTAGCAAACATCTAAACCTGACAGTTTTTTAAAGAAAGCTCAAACACGAACTTAACTTTATAAAGATAATAATGTTCACTTTGATCAACCCTGTCAGAGAAGCATTGCTATAACTATCTCTATACTGAGGCTTTAGCTTGAGGTGCTTCATGCTACTAGAATACTAGAAGACGAGGCAGCGCAGGATTGTATTACCTCTACTTTCAGCCTTGGAAAGTCTTCACAATAAGCGACAGGGATTTTTTTTGTCATGCAGGTTTTACCTCATTGGGTCTGGTCCTGTTGTGCTGTGCTTGAGCACATTTCGTGCAGCCTGGATGGAGACATTTGGGATGGAGGGGGGAAAAAAATCAGGAGTGACACACGAAAAAGGTCATGAGCCGGACTCTAATGCTTCCTGCAATAAGGCAGAATTGCTGTTCTCTAAAGGTTGATAAACTCAATCCCCGGTGCCGTCTGAGTGCAGATAAGAGCAGCAGACTGTGCAACCACTGCTGAGCAGCTCGCTGGGACTGCTGGGACTCTCTGAGCTTCGGAGCAGGGAAAGTTTGATAGAAGCATTGCTTGTAAAAACCTGAGAGAGATTAGCACTAATGAGCTGTGACTTGCTTGCGGAGAGAGTGGACTGTTAATGATGCCTTGTTGTTCTGCTGCTTCTCGCACATACTTAATGCTCACATCTTTATGCACTGAGGGTTTTTGGGGGTTTTTTTTGGTGTGAGCATCATTCCCCTGCCTCTGTTCACCCTGATTTTCTGTTTTCAGCTGCCTTTAATAAAACTGCATCTACATTCATTCATATTAGACAGCTGGAGTCACAGATACCTGAGGATGTTGCAGGGAAATTGCTTTAAAAAAGAAAAAGAGGCAGCGGGATTAGAGAAGGCTCTGAAAGCCAAACACAGTGTGAGACAGCGAGCTTCATAAACGCGGCTTTGTCCCTTTTCACCTTCAACATCCACGCCTCAGTGTTTTCTCCAAATATGATCAATTATTGATGGGGGAAACCAGCATGAAGGAGGCTGTCAGGGTGCATTTTTCTCTTTGCTGCACGATGAGGGGGAAACCGTATTTTGGGACAAAGTGTAAGTGGGTCCATGCTGTGAGAGTGGAAGAATAAAATTATATATGCATAAGAAGGGATGGAAGAAAAGCCGTCCCTCGACAATTTACTGGAAACAAAGAGTCCAAAATTTAATAAAAGGTAAAAGCAGAGATGAGGATATAAACAGGGAAGCTGAGTCAGAGAGCAATAAAAGAAGACGCTGAGCACCGAGGGAAAAGGAAATGATGAGTGCGAGCTTGGACTACTTATAAAATGTCCTCCACATCGTTCAAGGGCCCGCTCCGAGAGCCCATTAAAACAGAAGCTGACTACTCTGTTGACATTTTGTGATTTGGATGTAAAAAATGATGTGGAGGCAAAGAAAGAAAAAAACGAAAGGTGCTCGGGCAGTGAGGACAGCAGTGAGAAGCATCTGAGTGTTTTTCGTTCTGTTTCTTCCTCTTGATGTTTTGCCGGTTATTTATTTTCTCCATTATCTCAGTTTTTCACAGACCCCTGTGCCAGCAGCCCCTGTCTCCATGGAAACTGCAGCCAGCGCAACGGCAGCGAGGAGGGGGAGCAGGCCTACACCTGCGAGTGCGCCGAAGGCTACGAGGGGGAGAGGTGCGATCAGGTCCTGCTGGACCTGCCGGCCACAGACTGGGACCCCGCCACCCCCTCCGCTCCTGAGCTGGCCACCCCAGTCGCCTCCACGACCACAGCCGCCACTCAGCCGCCGCAACCGACCACCGTCCCCACCACCACAACGCCGCCTCCTCCCACCCTGCAGCCATGGCAACCCAAACCTGGGCAGAGGTTGCTGGTAGTGCCGTGGGAGGCAGACAGGGTGAGATAAATTTAAGCTGCTGTAGAGCTTAAATTTAAAAAAAGTACAAAGATTTCATGCTGTGTGGCGATGCGTGTGTGTTTCAGGTGACCGAGGGTCTGCACTGTGTGAGTCCTGAGCTTTGTGAGCTGACATCAGGAACTCTGACTCTGTCTCTGGAGGTGCCTGAAGAGACGGCTGTAAAGTAAGAGTACCATCAAGTACCTTTTATAACTCATTGCTGTCCCCTTAGAGCAAGCTCTGATCAACCAGAACCACAGCCCGCAGGGCGAGCTCTACCTGTGGGGCCTTGTTTATTCATCTCGCTCTGTTTCCGCTGTATCTGTCTGGTTTCTTTTAACTACTCGAGAGATGCCGTTTGCTCAGCAGACAGAATGACAGCTTAATTAAATTTTCCCAATAGAGATTCAGAGACCAAATAAACTTGCTTGGGAATACGAACCCGGAACATGTTTGTGTACATGAGAGCTTCTGTAAATTCAATAAACGCACACATTCATCCAACTGAAATAACATCGATAGCAAAAAGACAGTTTGACACCAGTATTGTGTTTTAATCATGTGTTGTTGCTGCTAAATTACTCCAGACTAATATTAACACAGGGACTACGATTTCTTTCTTTCTTTCGGTAAACCAGACTTTAAAGGGCTTTGGAGGTTAGCCCTTTAAAGTCTGAGCTGTAAAATAATGGCCAGAAAATTCAGATTTTTTTGAAAATGGAGTGTTTATTGAACCTTCTGCCTTTTTTTCATACCTTGGTTCATGTGATGAGTGGGTATAAGTGGGTCAAAACCCTGTTAAGGGATTACCACTATGGTTTAAATACCTGGGACTCTCCATCTTTCAGTTTTAGAGGTGACGAAACTTAAGATGAGAAACATCTTCCTGAAACTTAAAGAAGTCCAGTGCTTTCTTTCCAAGCTCCTTAGACTCCCATAACGTGGACAACTGAGAACCTACACAGACGAAATAGCGCTGATTTTAAATAAACTAGTTTTCAACTAATCGTGAAGACACTGCTTCTGTCTGCTCAGCTGTGGCATGCACTACACTGCATGTAATACACACATGAGAGTACGAGAGTGTTGCGAACACTGGAGCTGGAGATGCTCTGCTCAACAAACCATGTGATGACATAATTTCAGAGTTCCCTAAGGATAGTCTTTTGCTTTTTATGCTGTGAAAAAAGTCTGTTTCATATCAGTGCTCTATCTGTGATAGGCCACTGTCAGCCAATAATATTGACAAATGTCTCAGGCATGCTCTGATGGAAACACCTGTTTGTGTGCAGTGCTTTGGAATGATTAGTCTTCTTCGATCCATCGTGGGGGAGGGCTTCAGCATATCCCAGCTATCACAGGCCGTGTAGACAGGTGGTCAAAGTATTTTGTAGTGGTGCTATAATGGGAAAAAAACTCCTGATAAAGGGGTTTGAGCTGTATGTATCCTAAATCAGCTATTTTCCTGCCCTCATAATTCAGAGTGCTTAGCAGTCTAGTTGTAGCAGCAGTAATTTTTTATGTTTTTTCTGATACTTACAACTCTTTCATTTACAACCAGGAAAATTTCCCATCTCAGCTTTTTGTAATTACCGCGTGAACAACATGACATGAACTTGTGGCATTAGCTCAGTGATGTGGAAATGCCCTCAGGAGAGAGTGTTGTGGGGAAAACTTTCACCTACAAGTGGCCAGCGATAGCTTTTCACCTCTGTGTTATGTGAGCACACAAACACCAGAATCGAGCTTAAAAAACCATCTCAGCAAAATTAGCTCAGCTCTTTGGCTCCTAATCAGCAAGAGGAACAACAAAGCACGCTGTCCGGTATATCGGGCGCATAATTATCATCAAGATACATTAAAATAGATTCTACTTTGTGCAGCCTTTCATCTGCATACTTGCATGCAGAAACTTTCCTTGGAAACCGAACACAGCTCAAAGATTTTTAAGCTAATTGCCTCCCACTTGAATCCCCTCGTGACTCGGCTCTTGCACGTAAGACTTTGGCGTTACGTGACTGAAAGTGCGTTCTGTATTTTCGGAGCTTGTTTGCTCGCAAACTTTCTTCCTCTTGCTCAGTAAATAAGGGTCAGTGAATTATGCTGAAGGAATGGTCAAGGTGAATGCTGGGGGTCCTTTATGTAGAACCTCCTTACATATTGCAGGCACGACTCGGGCCCCTCATCACGACCGCAGAGCTGCGAGTTAATCAACTGCTGCTGCTTTGTTTTCATACTGTATAATTGCACATGACATCTGAACGCACGCCCAGATGCAGGCAGTGAAGGGCACTCTTACAAACCTGACGCACCGCACTTAGGAATGAAGCAGCAATCCCAAAGTGGCATCGATTTAGAGATGCTGATAGTATGATGATGAAGCTTCAGATCCCAGAGAAGCCGGAGAGAGTAGCTGTCATGTCTCTAAACAGACGTGCGTACGCTGAACCTGAGTATCACTCGCAAGACTATGAACTGTTTTAATGCAAGCGCTTTGAATTAATAATAATCACTCTAGGTCACAATTATTCACTGGCCACGAAAAATGAGACAAATGCCAACATGAAGTCGAACAAAGCCTTACACACTCCCGACACGCATGAGTGTAGAGCATTCAAATGCAGGACTAGCTGTCAGATATCACCGGGCACATTTTCATTAAAAAACCCCCGGATATCTCGACTCCTCATGTTGCGCCTCAGGCTGAAGCGAAGGAAAACTCATTTCAGCTACAAGCAGCCCGTCCACCATCTTATTACTGCAGTCACTGCTCGTAGCTTCACCTCCAGGCTCAGCCCCCCTCTTTGCCGCAGCGCTGTGGGACAGCCATCGTATTGATTCATCCAACCTGCCCTCGCTCCTCAGCTCAAACCTACAATATATCCTTATGGACCACAAAGTGTGCCTGGCAGATTTCTTTTTAAAAGCAAAATTGGCTTACTTAAGCAGTTCTGTCCTCTTTTGAATAATAAATTTAGTGCTGTGTAAAAGTCTTAGTCTTTAGTGATGTTTAAAAATAGTTTTCCAGGTTTTCTGAAGGTCTTTTTTTGGGCATTGTACGGTGGCCCTGAGAGGCCAAACAGACAGCAACTTAAGAAAACACCAGCAATAAGAAAGCACACAAAACACAACGGAAACAGGAAAAAAGAAAACAGAAATAGGAAAAAACAGATCTCAAAAAGCACAAGGGAAGTGTTTCTGGGGAGACAATAACCCGATGGACCAGTTGCAGGAACCAAAATATGCTAAGGATTTTGCTGGGAGACACTTAAAAGAAGTGGAGGATTTATCGTTTTTGTGAGGAAAGAAAAGATGAGATGTAAGTGTGTTAGCCTGACTGTTAGCCTAAAAATCTGTCATCAGTATTATGTGAGTCATGATAAAACACGCCTACCATGTTTTGGGTTCCTGCAACTGGTCCCTCGAGTTATTGTCTCCCCAGAAACACTTCCCCCTTTTTTTTGTTGTTGACCTATTTCTGTTTTCGTTTTTTCTATTTCCGTTTTGTTTTGTATGCTTTGGCAGCATTTTTCTTATTGCTGGTGTAGAATTGGCTGCTTTTTACTAGATTTCAGTCCACTTTATGTACCTGACCATTTTCAGAGGAGTGTTAAGCCACTTAAAACTCATGAATCATTCAAGCCCCAAAAGGCACCTAATTCGAGGTATATCTTGTGTCTACAAAGAACCAGTTTTTAATTGTATCTTTAAGTGCTTTGTTACTAGCAGCCTGTCATAAAACACGCAGCAAAAAATGCCAAATACAGCACAGTTTGACAGGCATAAGATAAAATATTTGCACCGGTAAGGTGAGAGTTGTTAGTTGGATACCTGGCATAGTATGGCGTCTATCCTTAAGAAATCTGAGGAAACTGGAGAGTGGAAGACAAAAGAAAAGGTATCTACAGCAGATGAACAGAATCTGAAAGTCATGTCCTTAAGACAGGAAAAAATCCAGCAAAGCGACCAACAAGACCCGAGAGATGCATCTGAGCCTTCAGTTGATCATCTACTGTTCACTGAAGCCTCATCAGAAATGGTCTCAGTGGAATATTGGCTGTCAAGAAGTTATTCTTAAGGAAGGGAAACAGGGAGAAAAGACTGACGCATGCCAAATTACACAAGAATTGGACTGAAAATCAGTGACAAGAAGTCTGATGGAGCGACGAATCCAAATGAGCAATCATAAGGATGTATGGAGGAGATGAGGAGACAGGTACAGCAGTGAGTGTCTGCAACCATCTGTCATGGTTTGGGGCTGCGTTTCAGCCTGTGGTGTTGTGGATCTTGTCAAAACGATGGAAATACAGAATAAACACAGAAAAGTAGCATCACTTGCAGCAATTTGCTTTTTCTTCATAACAATGATCCCAAACATGCTGCCAAAGCACACCTGGATAGAAAAACACTGAATGAAACACTGCGTGTCATGGATTGGTCTCCCCAGAGCCCGGACATCAACATTAGTGAAGCAGTGTGGGGTCATCTTGACAGAGAACAGAACAAACAGCAGAAACATCCAAAGAAGAGCTTTGGATGTCCTTCAGGAAGCCTGGAGAACTATTCCTGAAGACTACTTTATAAGGAAGTTGGACTAAGAGAGTTCAGACTGGTTATTAAATATTGAGCTTATTAGAATTGTATAAACTCTGTTTATGCCTCATATACTGTATTGCCAAGAACACTTACACTTGTTATAATAAGTCCCTGCACCTATTTCCCATGACGGGCTGGCTCAGTATGTTTACACAGCACTACAAATATCAGTCTTTAATTCTGAATAATTTATTACCATTTTATATTTTTTCATGCCAGCAAAGTTGACTCTGATTTTTTATGTTTTAGTAATGAATCAAACAGCTTGTTACAAACACTCCTGTGTGCTTATTTGTCACGCCAGGCACATCCTGTATCTGTCATTTTTTTATCCTAATTTCTCTGTAAATCTGTTTCATCTGTGGCTGAGTGTATGAAAAGCACACAGAGGTAATAATAACAATTACTGCTCTTATAAGTAACAAGCGTTCATTAGAACAGATACGTGACGGCGGGAGCTGAGAGCGTAATCAGATTGATTTTTGTTTTTGTTAATATTGGATGGATTAGGTGTGGGAGTGGGGTTAGAGGGCTTCTCAATTGCATTTAAACAAGAGGAAGCTCATTGAAGCTGCTGCCTCTCACAACCCCCAGTGACAGATTTCACTCTGCTCTGCGTGGTGATCCAGCTCGGCTCAGCTCGGCTTGGCTCTGCTCTTTACTGTCTCTTCAGCAAGCAGCTGGTGGAGCTCGGCGTCTCTGGCATGAAACATGGCGCGCATTGTTCTTCTCGCTCTGCCCAGAGGGATTAGATCATCCTGCTGGCAGCACGATCCCCAGAACAGTAGGCCTCCAGATACGGGATTTACCCTCATGGTCCGTGTTGGCTGTGGCTTTGGTAGCAGTGAGAGATGGACTGAGCTCTGTAAATAATACTTTGTCTCATCGATATCATTTGGGTTGCTGATCTTGGCCTCTGCATAGACATTAATTTGGAATTGCTCAATAATAGGTTTGTCTAAATAAGAGACCAAAGAGATCATTTTGGTGTCACTGGTATTTTTATGTGACTTATGTTTGAATTATGTGGTCTGCAGAGACCTCCGTGTCCCCGGGGGTCTATTTAATGGCTCAGTGTGAATGATGGATGCCAGCAACACTGATTGTATTTCACAACTCTATTCACAAGATTCACAGTGTTTCCACAAGAAGCATCAACCTCTCTGGCAGTCATTACTCACAGACCTGACTATGATCCCAGCTTGGACTCACCAACAGGAGGACAGTACTTTAATCATCGGGTACGCCGCACAAAATGTCCTTCGGTACAAAAACTGACTGACTGTTGAGCTGCTGTCGACCATGACGTGTGCACACGGGATGATATTTCACCAAACTTCTTCTTTTGAATAAAATAATCATTAGCAGAAGCAGGCAGCTTCACATAGAAGATTCATTCATGTGTCTAATATTTCAAGCTGACATGCTGACATTTTAAAAAGGTTCATGGCTGGCAAGATGGATTAGACCCTCGCTAGGTATACAGTAGCAAAAGCGTGCACTACGTGGATTGTGTTTGAGCACTGAGTCTTGAATTTTCTTGTGCAACCTATGATTTACACACTGAAGGCTGTAAGCGTTCGTCACGAGCTGGGAAAGCAGCCTCATCATACTTGATTCCCTTCCTGTCTCTGCTCCAAACAGGGTCGTGGTGAATGCCAGTGGAGCTCCCGTGCTGTGGCGAGTGAACGAAGAGGGTTTCCTCCGTTCGTCCATTTTGAACGGCACCACCATGTGGTTCCTGCAGACCCCGGATGGACTGGTGGTGCCAGACCACTTGCTTCCCCTGGGACAGAACTACTTCCTGAGTAAGCCTCTGGTGTCCTGGTACTTTTTAATAATGCCTTTTGGGAAATATTAGCATGCAAACACAGGAAACTACAATAGTGGACATGTGCCAAACATCAGCATGTTAGCATTTAGCTCTTTGAGGCAACCAGCCCTGAGCTGTATTTCTGGACACAGAAGCCAAGAATCTGGATTTGTCTTTACTTAAAGGCATCAAAATTAAACAGCCTTGAGAAGAACAGAGGATTTAGTTTGTTATGAATAATTTCTTTAAAAAAGCTGGTAAATCCGGTTTGAGTATGTTTGGCTCAGATTGCATAGAAAATATAGGCATACGGTGCTTAACAAATTTATTCGACCAGCTGCCATAAAATCAAGAAAACACTTTTTTAAAATTGAAAATGATGTTGTTATTTTTTAAGCAAATATTAAACTGAATTCATGTTTTCAAATCCAAATTTGAGCAGAAACACTGCAAATGAATTAGGCGCAACACTCGACCACTAAAAACAAATGTTCAGGAACACAAGTAAACGGATGCAGTTTGGCATCTTAATCAAAAATAATATCGCACTTGTACTATTTTTCTGCTTTTTTTGGTAAAAACATTTAATTTGAACATTTCTAACCACAATGATTATAGATATTATAGATTAACGAGCTTGTGCTTATTGGCGGATTAACCATGACAGAAACATAACAAACAAGAGCTCAACTCCTCCTGAAGGACAGGGCCTATATCAAATCTGTGATGTCAGCATTGGTAATATAAAAATCTAGTGTAGCGAATTAATTAATGTCAAAATATAAAGTTAAAGAGCTCAATGCCCCCCTAGTGACTAATATATTGGTTCAAAGTTTGGAGATGATCCAATAGAAACTAAGATTTTTCCCTAATTCGTGTGACTCTGGCCCTTGACCCTTAACCTCGAAGCACTACATACTAAAACTGCCTATTTTATTAACTTTGCCGATATGATTGCAGCAGAATTAGTTGAAACCTTTAGCTTCTATAGGCTGTAAAGATTTTAAGATTCGAGTGTGTTGTACAGCGGTCTCCGTGCCCTGTCATATGATACATTACTTGATATGGTTTCTGGAATTTCGTTTTCAAGGTCGACTTTGACCTTGCTGCCTGAGAATGAAGGCCAAGGTCAAATGTTTAGCCCACCTAGGTACTCGTGTCCCCCAAGGCTTGGTGTATTGTTGTGAAGTTTGAGGATGATCTATAAAAAAATTGTGGGAAATATAAATAGATAGTCCCTCGATGACTCCAAACCAGCCATAACTTTATTAAAACTAGATACATATTTACAGAGAATCGTGTGTTTTTTTAATTATTTAATGTGTATGGCAGTTCATCCAACAACCACAGAAAAGCTGAATTTGAAACATTGTCAAGAAGCTCCAAATAGATCATTTACAGCCGAGCCAAGAACATCAGAGGATTAATGAATTTAAATAAGTTGTAATTGCGACGTTTATTCTTCAGTGTCATCGGGGGAAAATAACATAACATTTGCATATGTGAGTCAGAATGTTTTATTTGCATACCGAACAGACATTTATGCTGATATTCCATCTGTGTTTTAATACCGAGCTTCACACGGGCAGTTTTTGAGTATTCACAGAGTGGTGCCAAAAAACCATGGCGTGAGCTGCAGCGGGTGCCGCCGGGGGTTAATTGGAGCCTCGCTCCTTTGACTGAAGGGCTGGCTGACCCCTGCGTGTGCTCTACATACCTGATGCTGTTTCGCTACTCTTCCCGGCTGCTGACCTTGACACGTCTGGTAACTCGGTGGCAGCTTCACCGGAGAGAGACGGAGGGAGGGAGAAAGAGAAGGACACGGTGGCGGTGGCAATGACACTGGGGAGTTAAATCAGAGAGAAGAGAGGATGAGGAAGGATGGAAGAAGGAGAAAGAAGAGTTAGATAAGGAGGGAGCAAGGGAGGAAAGGAGACAACAAAGAAAGGGATTAGAGGAAAGGATAAAGGGGCGTGAAGGAGGCGTGAATGAAGGACAATTTGTGGGAGAAGGATGAAGACGCAGGCGGTATCGCATTTATTGAATAAAAATGCTTGCAACAAAACCAAACTCACATCTACGCATGATTTTAAGCGTGCTGCATGTTTCCCTGCAAGATCAGGGGACAGGAGGAAAGACACAGGCACCCATCTACACATGGGATGGAAGTGCCATGTTTGTGGCCATGTGCTTTCCTCGCAGTTTAAAAGCGCAATGACTGCGCAGGTCCGACTTTCAGTGTCATTGTGCTGATGATGGTTCGGTCGGGGATGACGGAGGAACACGCGTCGTTTTATCAGGGCTCCGATTGGCCGAGGAGCTTGCATCATCGCTGTCGTCACCGGTGTTGCTCCAAAAGAATGGCAGGTGATATCCACTACGAAGCTATTTTTATCCGAGTGCCCGCGAAGCTGTCAGCTTTGATTGAACCTATAATACGACATGTTCTACATTTATAGATCCAGAGATGGGGAGAGACAAAGACAGAGAGGCACAGTCTCTATTTTGGTCACTGTAATGAACTGAATCCATCAATTCTTTTATTACCACTTAAGTTTTATGCAGTTTTGGGGCAGCGGTGTGTACTTTTACTAAAGCATTGTTAAATGAAAGCTGTGTGCGGCTGCTGCAGGCCGATGTTTGATGATTCACTCAACATGCTAAAAGGCTAAAAATACAGCTGAGCGCTAGGCGAGAAAAGAGAAGGGCTTGCCAACAATTCATCCTCTGGGGACCAGGAATCCTTTTAAAAACTCTCCAAAAGGTGTTGCGATATTTATAAATGAAGAGCCGTGTCTGAAAATAGAAAAAGAAAGTACATCTTCAGACTGCTGTATGGTTAAAAACTCCACCACCGAGTCCAATTATCCATCCAAATTATCCATCACATATTACTGTACTTGTTGTATAAATGAGCAGATTACACACTCTCTTGTGGCAGGTGTGATTCGCGTTGGCGCTCCCACGGCCCCGGAGGTCACGCTCCGTCTCAACCTGACGGTGAAGGCCAGCAGCTGTGTGGAGCCCGGCAGCAGCTTCAGTGACCCTCAGTGCTCCGGAAAAGGCAAATGCATCACCCAACCCTCTGAGGTGAGAACGTTTCTTTTCTTCACCCGAGAACACATTTCAGTGCTCGCTGATACAAGAAGCTACTTTCAGCAGTCAGTATGTGACTAAAATGAAGAATCCTTGCTTTAATTCAAAGGGTTTTTACAAATTAAAGCCTTTTTTATGCACAGCCCTCCAATAGGTTCACGTTTTATGGGACAAACTAGCATAAATTAGTGAAATAAATAAAGGTAGCACCGCTGAATGGGCACGCTCATTGCTTTAGTTTTAGCAATCTCTTTATTGCTTTCTAACATCTAAAACATGCAACTTCCAAAAAAGCTGAATTCCCATTATCATCATCATCAGAGATGCATTATTGTGCTCTGTTTTGATCACTGAAATTTAATAGCTGGAAGAACAAACACTGCGGTGCTATTTTTGATTTATGCAGGCCTGTTTTAATTATCCGTTGCTCATAGTTAAAAATGGATCCACTGAGCCCCAACATTCACGTACCGAACCAAAAAAAGATGTAGCGGTTGGTTGTGCCTCTTAAGCGTGAATGAAAGTGTAGAGAGGGAGGTGTTGGAGAGGTCATCTCACCGTGTCTGGTTTTGTGCCGTTTCTTCTGTTTTCCCTCGTTAGCTGAGAAAACCAAACTGTGTCACCGCTGCTCATAATTGCATTGTTGTGTCGCTGAATTATTTCACAATCTGCGATCTCATTATTACTGTTTCACAAGTTTTTCCTCCCTCCTGCCGTTTCGCCGTTAGGGCTCCCTGATTTGACGCGTGAAATCTGTGTGCTGTCGCTTTTTTGCAGAGCACCTTCTTCTGCGAGTGCGAAGACGGCTACACCGGGATTTTTTGTGAGGAATATGACGCCTGCCACCACCGACCTTGTCGCAACAACGGCACCTGCACTGACATCAGGCAGGGGGGTGAAGGACGCAACTTCACGTGCACCTGTCAACCAGGTGTGTGTGGTGAACTTGTTCTCATTCCAGAGCGTCAGATATTGCTGCTTGGAGGCGGATGCTTGTGCTCGTGATTTTCACTCACTGAGTTGTTTTGTTTTCATTCACTTTTTTCACCAAAGCTGACTTTGCAAGGTTAAGAAAAGATTGTGTTTTGGGTTAAAACTCACAGCATTAACCCTTTTGTGTGTGGCCTATCACACTATCAGTGTTTTTATGCCATATCGTGTGGTTTTACTTTCAGTGCTGTTTTTGAGATAGACTGTTTGAACATCTCAATTCAGGTTTATTTATATAGTGCCAAATTACAACACCATTTGTCTCAAGGTGCTTTATATTGCAGTGTCAAGATACAGTACTCTGAAGAAAGCTCAAACAATGAGCAACACGTGGTAAGGATGTTGGTAAGGAACAACTCCCTGAAAAGAGAAAAAAGAGAAAATAGAGAGATGGGACAAAAGGGAGGGAGAAGGTAAATTAATGATCTGTTCAAATGGTGAATAAAGGTGGTAAATGGAAAGAAGTGCTCAGTGCATCACATCAAGTCCTGCATCAGTCTGAGCCTATAGCAGCATACCAAGAGGGTTCAGGGTCACCTGATCCAGCACTAACTATAAGCTTTATCAAACAGGAAAGTTTTAGGGATAATTTTGAAAGTAGAGAGGGTGTCTGTCTCCCGAATCCAAACTGGGAACTGGTGCTACAAAATACTCGTCTCCCATTCTATGGGCAGGGATAGCTCAGTAGGTAAAGTGGTCGCCCCATGATCGGAAGGTCGGCGGTTCGAATCCACTTAACGGCTACCCTGAGGTACCCCTGAGCAAGGTACCGTCCCTACACACTGCTCCCCGGGCGCCTGCTTAGTGGGCTGCCCACTGCTTCACTGAGTGAATGGGTCAAATGCAGAGAAAAAACAAGTAATTTCCCCATGGGGATCAATAAAGTATCCATTATCATTATTATTATTATTATTACTTATAGAAACTCTACACAAGTAAGCCTGCAGTCTGAGAGTGCAGTGCTTTATTTGGACAATATGGTACTATGAAAATCTGTAAGATATAATAGGGCCAGAATATTCAAGATCTTGTATGTGAGGAGAAGGATTTTAAATTCAATTCTGGATTTTGCAGGGAGTCAATTAAGACTCTCTCTTTTTAGACCCTGTCAGGACTCTCACTGCAACATTTTGCATTAACTGAAGGCTGTAATAAATTACAGTTGTCCAGCCAATGAGTGATAAATGCATGAAGTAGCTTTTCAGCAGCACCCGGAGACAGAGATGGAAAAAGAAAAGCACACCCACATATTTCTTTAAAATGCAAATTAAAGGACGTACATTCCTCACAGTGTTACTGGAGGCCAAGGTAATGCAATCCAAAGTAAGTATCAGCTAGACACCATGTTTCTAAGAGCTTTTGGGCCGAGTACAATAACCTCAGTTTTATTTGAATTTAGAAACAGAAAATTTCATCCAGGCCTTTATACCTTTAGGACATCTGGCTTGATGGATAAATATAGCTGGGTGTCATCTGCATAGCAATGGAAATGTATGCAATGTTTTCTTGTAATGTATAAAAACTAGAAATTTAAAAAGTAGTGGTCCCAGTATGCTTTTGTATTTGAAGAAGATTCCCCATTCACATATTTTGGAACCTGACTGTGTTGTCTTGGCTGGGAGGTGAGAGCTTCTTTCATTAAGAAAATGTCTGAATAAAAAGAGCAGCAGAGAGTAGCCTGAACTTTTGATCTTGTCAGATTTATTTTGAGACGGGAACTGGAAAAAAAGACCCTGTGGTAGGAAGGTAAATGTCACAGGTGACTACTGATTGCCAGTCACTTCTCATTAGCATGTTGTGCTAACGAGCCCTCTGTGAGCATCTGTTTTGAAAAAAATTAAGAAAGCGGAAACAGACAGCAAACACCACCGTCTTTACTAGGTGGCTCAGGTGGTCTTGCTGACATTATTCTTTAATTAGAAACCAAATTAGGCACAACTCTGAGCAGCCACTCTTAATAATATTAAATATTACTACGATCATGCTGTAGTTAGGCGTTGTTAGGTGGTTGCTAGACAATGTGATGACATCATAATATAACATGCCTAAATTGCGTTTACATTAGGTGTCATTACAGTAAAATTAATATCAGGCTTTTTTAATAAGGTGTTGTAAGTGCACAAAGGCTACAAATGTGTCAATTTAGCCAGCTGGTAGGTTGTTGCTAGGCAAGATGATGACATCTTAATGTATCATGCATCCCTCAAGTTACGTGGATATTCATTATTTAGTTATTACCCTAAAGTGAAAATCATGTTATAGATGGCATTACAGCCTGTTGTTAGGTGGTTGCCAGGCTGGTAACATAATAATCATGATATCTGATGTAGATAAAGACTCTCAGGGGTGTAAGGTGTACCTGTGTGCCATTTTTGGCTGTTGAACTGATTGTGTGGGAGCAATTTGCAGGCAAACAGAGATTTCATGTATTGGAATAAAACAGCTAAAAGGTCAAGAGTAATAACACAAATGTAATAACACAGTACTTAATTAGCAATCCAACAATCTAACATTGAAAGCAAATCATTTCCAGCTTTTCCATGTATTCATCACTTTAGTCTTCTGCAGATGTATAAATATTTATATATCACATCCTTGTATGATAACAATACACAGAATGTTAACTCCAGCAAAAGCAGTGTGATCATAAACCTCGTGTCTCTCAGGTTATGAAGGAGAGCGTTGCCAGTTGTTGGTCGATCACTGCGTCTCCCAGCCCTGCAAGAATGGAGCCACTTGTTTCAGCAGCCTGGCCGGGCCCAGGTGTTACTGTCCCGAAGGTAGGAAGCCCGTTATCGCATGCTAGAACCAATCGTGTGCCGTAAGTGAATCAGAAGGAATGAGTGAAGCTGCCAGAAATGAGTGGTCTGTGTGCTTGAGATTGCCAAGAAACCTCACAGCTTATGGTGTTTGTGTGCCTTTGTGAAAAAGAAGGAAAAAGAGAGAAATCTGTAGAAATACGTGTGCCGCAGTAGTGTGTGCAGCTTTTAGCTGTTATCATAGACGCTGCGTGTGCGTGCGTGTGCATGTGTGAGAGTATCTGTGCCACTGACATGCTTAATTTGAGCCCTCCTCCTCTATTTTAATTAGTCTTCATAGCCCAATTGACCTAAAACCTGTGGCCACAAAGCAGTTGTCAAAACAGCATTTCTCAACACTGCGGTTTCCAGTATGTACACAGACTGTGAAAATATTAGCCGACCGTGGACATCAACATGTGAATAAAGAGAGCCTTGAGTGAAAATTGTTTTGTTGTTCCAGGGATAAATCCCAGCAGTCAGTTCATTCTCAGTCTGGAGGAGGCCTCACACACATTATCAGTCTACAGCTGCCTAAGGAGCAAGGTCTCCAGAGAGGAAAGGAATTCATAATCCACTGCTTTTATGAATGTTGTCTTAAGATTAAAGCAATATTGGTGAAAGCTCAGTCAAGAACTGTGCCAAAGCAGTCACTGTGCTGAGATTTTGTGAAGGGAGAGGTTTGAAAAAACTTCATGCTGCATCTGAATTTTGACTTGTAGACAAGTTTGTTGCCACATGTTGTGTAACCTTAGAAACGAATTCAAAGTAGCGACAAAGGAAAAACTGCATATTTTACACACAAATCTCAGTTCGGGAAAGGTGATAGATTTCACACTGCAACAGCACCTGGTTGTTGGAACAAATGCAAAAATAATGGCAGAGAAAATCAGTAACAGCCTGGAAAAAAAATGTTCCACCCACACAAACTCAAAATGACAAATCCATAGAAAAGGGTGTTTCATTACAGGCCATGATTTCTAACAAGGGATTAATCAATATCTCAGTAATCATTCAGAACTACAACACCTGCTCACACACTGCATGAGCAAATATTCTGCTTTTCATAAGGTAGCAGGTGGGGGTCAAATTGAGAAGTGCTTGCAGGGCTCAAAGATGACCCCACGATGTCTTATTATCTGTATGTCAGAAACTTTAATGTCTTTTGTTTTTTTTAAGTGTGTTTGAAAACTAGGGAAGACTTCAATTCAAAGAATTCAGTTCAAATGTATTTATACAGCAACAAACTACAACAACAGTTGCCTCAAGGCTTAAGGAAGGAGATCCTTAATAACAGTGTTAAACTGCTGTGTCAAACATAAGGCCCAGGGGCCAAAATCGGCCCAGCAGAGACTATGATCCAGCCCACTCGACAGCTTTGCAACAAGTGAAGGACGGCATGAGTTTTAAATATTTAACTATATTTATTACATATTATTCAATATTATTACCTTCCTGTTTTATAGGTATTTAAAATAAAAATTTCTGTAAATGACCAAAAACGATCTGTTTTATAGTTAAATGACATTCTGGGCAATGAGTTACCAGAACTTGTTCCAAAATTTTATACATTTATTTTTTACAGTTTATGCCCAAAGAGTCATTGGGACAGACTTCATTCTTTTACTATCACAGCATTTCTTTGTTATGCAGAAAATATACTGCTGAAATTGCACTTTATTTTCTAATACCAACATATCTTAGGGATTAAGTGTGCAGTTAAACTTCTTCATACCGATAGACCGGGGGGATTCACTGGTCTGGCTTACTTGAGATCAAAGTGGGCTGTATGTGGACCACGGTGTGAGTGAGTTTGACATTCTCAGGTGTAAAACCTCTGAGTAAGAAATCATCAAAGGCTTTTATTCACAACTCATGGAGGTGGAAAAAAAATGTATTCCACCTGTTTCAAATTGTTATAAACCCAACAAACAGCTGTTACTGGCTTCCTATGACAGCCAGCTGGTGCCGTCTTGCACCTTCTAGCAGGTGAAAAACAGAACAAGTCAGAATGGCACTACATGCAAAGAGTCCATACAAACATTTCCTTGGTGAAAGTTATCTGATTTCTGCCAACTCCACCATTCTCACACAGATTTTAGTTGCTCTTTCAAACTGGAAACACTCCACCTATGTCGATGCAGGAACACCGCACAGTTAAATGAATTGACAACAGCCTACTGCGCCTTGTAGCTGGGGGAAAAGTTTGCCTACTGGTAATATCAATGGCAGTGATAACAGCTGATAACAACCATTTAATGGACCGATAACACTGGCTTTCCAGCTTTTCTTCTCTCTCTCTCTCTTTTTGGGAGCCAGTAGAGCAGAAACGCTCTGCAATCCATGATAAATGAGACACTCTGTATTTATTATTTTTCTCCACTGGCAAAGAAGTACAAGCAAAATTAAACAGCCAAATTGGCACATGCAGAGGATGCGTGTTCATGTTTTTAAATGCTGCTTAGAGCACAGATAGGATCTCTTCCCATATAAGTTTTCTTTCAGTGTCTGCACAGACACAAGCAATAAGTAAAAGGATGGGAGGCATGACAACTCCAGTAGCTGTCATCAGAGATGCATCAGCTTTGGGATCAATAGGGCAAATACGACAACATGAGCTGCATTTTGATTTGCTCGATTCGCCTCACAGGGAAACAAGATATTCTCATCCCTGTTTGTTTTTCCTACCGGCAGCATTTGACAAAAACAAATTTTCAGAGAGAATTTGAGCCAAGAAACAGCCAAACTGGTGTTTGAGATCTCTATCCACTGGTTTTTATTGGTTTTAACCCACAGTTTTTACTGCAATCAGCATCATGTTATCAAAAATATCTCTACATTTTTCCAATCTATACCTGCTTTTCGACTCATAATAACACAAAGTATGTACTTAGTTCCAGCTGCAGCACTTTCTCTGATGTAGAAGTCATAAGGGTTCACTTGCAATTTTCAGTTTTCAGTATAGCACCAAATTGCAATAATACTTGCCGCAAGCAGGGGCGGATCTACTGTGATGGCATGGGGTGGCATGTCCCAACCTAAAAATAATCTGTTGCCACTCCTAGTGTCACTCTAGCTTTGCATATGACAACATTGTTTATTAAAATAACCTAGCATTAAGAGTTTGAGCCTCGCTACAATTAACATTGAATACATGAAAACATCGCCCACAGGTTGATATAGATTTATTTTTTGTTTTAAGCAGCAATCGACCCTTGATTGTGCCAGAGTACATTTTAAATCAACACCAGGGACATTTCAGATCAACACAGGTGGTTGATTGTTACAGTCTGGAAATGAATGAACGTGTGTGTGTAATAACCCAATAACTCATGAAAAATGATGTTTACATTTTTGGAGAAAATGTTTTCATGATAGTGCAGGTTTCTGACATTTTGTGTAAATTTAAGCATGTGACACTTTAATTATTTGTAATAAAAAGAGCGTTAGACGTGTTAGAAGAGTTAGACTTGTGTTTCTAACACGAGTTATAACACGTTGTGTAGCTTTCTGGATTTTAAACTTACTGGGCTACACACTTATTTATTATATAGGCTAGAACAGTACATAAAATCAAAAAATATTACATTATTCATGTAACTGAAATGTCTAATTATTTGGGTTAAAGTCAATAAGAAAGTTACAGACTATGTTTATATGAAACGTGTATACATGCTGTATTTAATGTATTTTAACCACATATACATATACAGTCTGAAAGAAGGCCTCACACACATTATCAGTCTACAGCTGCCTAAGGAGCAAGGTCACCAGTGAGGAAAGGAATTCACAATCCACTGCTTTTATGAATGTTTTCTTAAGATTAAAGCATATGCGTAAAGTAATAGCTTTGATATCCATGCCACCCTCAGATCTGCCCCTGGCCTCAAAGTACCTTATATTGTAGGTAAAGATTAATACAGAAAAAAACAACAATTGACAAGCATTTGACAACAGTGTGAAAGAAAAACTCCCTTCTAAGAGGAAGAAGCTCAACCATAATTTCTCCTGAAAACAGTGACTTCCAAAAAATCTATCGTCCCTATTTTATTGCTATATTTTAGTGTGTTTAAATTTGTGTGGTCAGAAGCAGAGAGTTTAATAAACAATGAACCAGGTGTCCAGGTTTGCAGCCCAGTCTTACTAAGTGTCCTTACCTACCTGCTTCATCATTTCCCTGTCACATGGCCATAAAGAAAAAACAAATCTTCAGTCCTGACTGGCAGATAACAACCTGTAGACTGTGGATCATGACAGCAATCATGCCTAATTTACAGGGAATGTCTTGGGTTGTTTTTTGTGCATGTTAGTATCAGTTGGAGATTTATTATCTGGACAGAAATTGCAAATTTTCAAATGTTTTGAAATGAAAATCTAGTTGTTTGGACGTAGCCTTGTTTTAAGGCAGACTTTGAGAAGAAGAATGCAGGAAATTTAACTTTGATCCAAAGTGCTGGAAAAGTCAAACCTGTAGGTCTCATGTTTAATCTGAATTTCATGTGTAAGTAGGCCATGTTTCGCACTCTGAATCCTCAACAGAGACAACCACCGTCATATTAACTTCTTCTCACTTACACACACCGACAGAAAAGTGTGAAGTGTGAACGCCAGCACTGTGGCTGCCTCCAGCCAAAAGTAGAAGGGTGGAGGAGTGAGCAGGCTAGCTAAATTTATACTGTTAACTTCTGGCAGTTTGAATGCTGGCAGCAGGAACGAACAGACTCCTCTCTGTCAGCTGGGACCTATGTCACAGTGTAGTTGTGCCTCTTTAGATAAATGTACGTGTTACCGAAAAAATAAAAGCTGAACCAGACAAAGAGAGAAATGAAGCTCAAGTTCTTAAATGGAGCTAATATGTTAAATACGAAGGAAAGCGGGGGGATTAAACCACAGCAGAACAAATGCAAATCAGGAAATTAAATTTATGTGTGTGTTCGGTATCAGCGGCGCTTTTGGAACTGTATGAGAGAAACGGGGAAAGGAAGATGAGATGAGGGGGCTTGGAAGAAGTCAGAGGACCAAAGAAAGGAAGGGATGAAGCAGAAAGAGAAGGAGGCAGCAAAGGGAAGAAGAGCTGTGGTGATATTTTCCCTGCCTGCTCCTGATTGCTCCTGTCCGCTCTGCTGAATGATAAATGTCCTGCTCACACGGTGAAATAAAGTCTTGCAGATCAATGGATGCTTCAGAGAGATCTCTTCATTAGTTCAATTGAGTGTGCACTCTGGTGCAGTCAGCACAGGGAGTTACTACGCTGTGAATCAGAGGACCAAGACATACAAAGAAAAGGTATGTGCGTAGAGACTGTGTCTTTCTGCTCTCTGCAGCACAATGGTGGTTCTCATGGGAGGTGAACACGGAGGAGGAGGAGGAGGAGGAGGAGGAGGAGGAGAAGGGGTGACGGGAGGAGGTTATTTTTAGAATCGGAAGATAGGTGAAAGAGGCAGAGGCTCACAAGATAATGAGAGGAGGCGAAGAAGAAACACGTGAGGCACATCAGCAAATGAGATCATGGATGTGCACAGGACAGAGCCCCCATACAAACACGGAGGAGCATGACGGAAACAGACTCAGCCCCTTCAGAGATGCTGGTGTAGCATTATAGATGTCCCTGTCAACACAATATTTCGGTGTGCGTTAAGGTGCTGTCACTCTGTTTTTTTGGTGACCTGACTAAGGAAGAGGGACTGATGAAAGAACATTTTGAGTCAAACCATTTGCTCTCTCTTTCTTTCTGAGGATATTATAGAAAACAAGCCATTAATCAGGCTTCAAGGTGTAATTTAACATTTTTCTGAATATGCTGAATTGCTTCTTTGAGGACAACTGTTGGGCAAGTTACTTTGAAAAAGTAATTAATTATATTTACTAGTTACTTCTTCAAAAAAGTAACTGAGTTAGTAACTGAGTTACAAGATTCTAAAAGTAATTAATTGAAAAGTAACTATTGCGTTACTTTAAAAAAAGTTTTTTAACTACTTTCCTCTACATTTCACCTTTAAAAACTATTTACTTTGCCTTGTTTCGTATCATCCTTTAGTTTACAGTTATGTTTTCATTTTGACACACTGTATTAACACAATTGATCTAAATTCAGACAAAAAACATAAAAGTTGAAAAAGTTATATTTTTTACTGTAACAACCACAAACATGTTTAGGGAATCATATTTCATAACTTTAAATGCAAATATAAATTGTCAATTTTAAAATCATATGCACAAGTTTTGCAAACAACAAAGTTATTTGCAGCCATTTACCTTTTACCCATTTTTTAAATAACCATTCAAACTATTTACAGAACAATCAGCTGTTCTGCATTCAGTAAGATGCCACACAAATTATTTGTGCCACTCCAAAAAAATAATTTCTGTCCACTATAAAGGAGAACATCACAGCCTGATACCTGCAGGTCTGACAGCAGCAGGTGTATCACTCCTGTTTCTACCTGGAGACAGCAGTCGCCTCATTGTTCTGACACACAACACAAACCTATCCACAACACTACACACTAACTACACAAGACAACACATTAACTACACACTCCAAACATGCTAAACGTCACAAATTTCTCAAAACTCGCTCTCTTTTTTTCTGCTGTCCTTCTTTCTTTCTCTCTCTCTCTCTCTCTCTCTCTCTCTCTCTCTCTCTCGTGCCATCACTCCTAAAACTTTCCCCTCTTCCTAAACAACCAAATGTCATGTCGCCACATCATTTTTTGTTTGGTCGACATTTTTCCACAAACACGAACGGGCTGTTTTTTGTTTTTTTTTATTATTTTTTGGTCATAAGCAGAGAGTGATTGCTGCGCTGTCCTTAGACAGTAAACGTGGCGAAACTATTGAGGAAAAAACGCTGTGTATATATTTTTATCATGACTCTGGTTTTACGAGGCTTATCAACACAATTTAAAAACTGGTATATATCACCTTGTTGCTTTGTCTTGAAGTGGTCATGTGATTGGCTTACCACGACTACTTTATTCTTCCTCAGTCAAACAGCAGCACTCATGCAATTGTTTTGCCCCCTTAGCTCCAGGTGTTGTGCCAAAAAGTGATCGTCTGCCAGAAAGTGATTGCTGCCCGCGGGAGCGCGTTCTCGATTACTTACATAGACAGCTGCTTCCATGCAACTGATATAAGGTGCAGCAAGCTAAAGACAGCTGCAACCGTCTGTTTGTTGAAAAATAGTAGTGCGACCGCACCACATTTTCCTGTTAGTAACGGTAACGACGTTGTAACGATAGAAATAGTAATTAGTTAGATTACTCGTTACTGAAAAAAGTAACGCCGTTAGTAACGCCGTTATTCCCATCACTGTTGAGTACTGATTCTGCAGCATCAAAACTGTTTTGTATTGATCATTGCATACAGGTGCTGTTTCTTTTTTCAGTCACATTGAGTAGATACAGTTAAATTATTGCATTCTAATTTACACTCACTGGCCACTTTATTAGGTGCACATTTTCAGGTGGTCATTAATGCAAATACCTAATCATGAAATCACATTGCACCAGCTCAATGTGTTTAGGCATTTAGACATGGTCGAGACAACCTGCTGGAGTTCAAACTGCTGATCTACTGGGATTTTCACACGCAACCATTTACAATTCACAACGAGAGAAAAAAAGAGACATAAAAGAGAAAATCTCTATTTAGCAGCGTTTCTCTGAGAGAAAATGTCAGAGGCCAGGAGAGTGGCCATACTGCTATAAGTTGATAGGAAGGCAACATTAACTCAAAGAACCAATCACTGCAACCAGCGTATGCAGAAGAGTGTCTTTGAATGTGCATCATGTCAAACTTTGAAGCAGTTGACCTGCACCAGCAGAAGACCACACCAGCTAACAGCTAACAGCAGGAAACTGAGGCTACAGTTCACACATGCTGAGAACATTGGAAAAATGTTGGTGTGATAATGAGTCTTAATTTCTGCTTTAACCCCCAAAGTGTAGGGTCAGAATTTAACATACACAACATGAACGCATAGATCCTGCCTTGTATCAAAGGTTCAGGTGTAATAGTGTGCTGGATACTTTCTTGGCACAGTTTGGACCCCTTCGTTCCAACTGACCACAGTTTAAATATCACAGCCTACCTGAGTTTTGTTGCTGACCATGTCCATTCCTTTATAACGACAGTATACCCATCTACTGATGGCTGCTTCCAGCAGGATAGCTCACCATGTCAGAAAGCTCAAATAATCTCAGTCTGGTTTCTTGAACATGACAATGAGTTCGCTGTACTTAGATGGTCTCTACAGTCACCAGATCTCAACCCATGGGGTGTGGTGGAATGGGAGATTAGCATAATGGATATGCAACCGAAAAATCAGCATCAAGTGTGTGAGGCTGTCATGTCAATATAAAATACACTGAAGGCACAATGGGCTCTTGTCAGGTACTAGCAAAGTGTACCAAACAAAGTGGCCAGTGAGTATATAAAGTCTGAATTAGTTTAACTTTCTCCTGAGCATTTTCTCTATTAGACCTACCACATATCATACAAATACTGCCCTTTGTTTGTTCTGTTTGAGGAGTGTTAGCTTAGCTTAGCAGAAAGCTAGCACTGGAAAACGGCTAGCGTAAATCCCTCCAACCACTGAGACACACTGCCATTAAAAAAAGTTTGATCTTTTTTACTGAAACATTTAAAACATAGTTTTACACTGACAGAGTTGTGTTACAAAAGAATTAGACTTGAAAACATTAAAAGCACATATATAATTCAAACTAGTTTTTCTACATATGTAATGTTTAATGTGTTCTTAATTTATGATGTATTCAGTGACGCAAATAAACAGGACCTGGCTTTGTGTTTCCTCCGTGTGTAGTTTTAAAGGTAAATTGACTGTTTACTGACTTTAGCTTCACTCCCTCTTTTGACAAAAAAGTAATCCGGTGTGTTTTCTTGCATACTAAACTTTTCTTTTCAGTAAATAATAGCATGTAATCTTAAACTGCGCGCACTTAAATTATATAACCATACGTACCAAATGCACAATTTAAGAAGTGAAATAACTGCGTCAGAAAAATGCTTTTAAGTCTAAAACATTACAGGAGTATAATATAACCAGGACTGTTTAATGCACTCCTGCATTACTTACTGTGGTTTTCTTGCATGATAAATGTCTTTATTTATTTATTTATTTATTGCTTTAGGGAAAGCATTTGACTTCATCCTATTGTCCTGCTCTGTACATATTTTTGGTTGCTGGTGCTTTGTCATCATATTTAATACACCGTATGCAGCATGAATAATTGAAGCACATCCCTTTAGTTAGTGGTTATAAATGCAATAAAGTTCACTCAAAGAAAATAAAAACAAAACTTATGATCCCCTTTAACTGTAGAGGAGTTTCTTTTATCCCATTAACATTTTTCTGCAAAGTTCCATTTGCATTAAGAAGCGGCTTCAGTGGGCAGTTGAGTGGGTGCAATTTTATGCCAAAGTAGATGCCACATATTGGATTGCAACACCCGCCTTGCATAAACACAGCCCCTGCTGTGTCACCCACTGTTGAAAGCAGGTTCATCTGAATCCCAAAGCTTTCCCTTCAAAACTAACAATTTACCAGTAATAGCGCAGCTGTATGCTTTAAGCCTCTCCTTCCAGCAAATTAAGGATATTTGCTCCCTCTCTGCCCTCTCACAGGTTACCAGGGTGCTACATGTGAGCAGAAGGTGGACCCGTGTGCCTCCAGCCCCTGTCACAATAACGGGACATGCTACGCCCAGGGCCCCGGCCCCCTGGGGTTTGGATGTAGCTGCACAGCAGGGTTCACAGGACCCACCTGCGCCCAGCTGGTGGACTTCTGTGCCCTGAACCCCTGCGCTCACGGGGTCTGCCGCAGCGTGGGAAACAGCTACAGGTGTCTTTGCGTGCCAGGTAAGCTTATAGTTAACATAAAAGGGCTCGGTCTACTTAAACTAAAAGAGTTTTATGACATCTATGAATCCTCAGATAGTTTTACTTGTTATGTGAGGAGTGGAGGTAATTCTTTTAAATGATCTGATTAAAAATTAAACCAAATCAGCTACAAAGGCTGAATTAAACTGCACCAGAAATATAATAGGCTGATTCATACAAGTAGAAAAGTTGAAACTCTGTTTACTTAAAAGCCTGAAACCTCTGAGAGTAGAGTGGGGAGTAGAGTGAAGCTGGACTTTTTATTTTTAAATAAAACTACATGTCCACTGAGTTCCTGGACCGATGAGATTTTGACTGATGTCACTGAGAAATTCACATTTTAAGAGCCTTCATGAAACCTCTTGAATCCTTACTTTGATCAATCTCCACTCTGTATCTGGATTTACCACCAGCACATTAAACTTTGTAATAAGTAAAAGGATGGTGACTTGTAGTCCTGGCTTAGACTCAGGTGTGTTTAAATGTCATCTGCCCCAACGATGAGTGTTTTTTTTAGACGATAGCACGGCGCTGCTGGTGCTGAGGCCTCACTGATTAAATCAATTGAGTGGAATGATGACTTGTCATTATCTATTGTCTTGCAATTACCTTGCTAGGATGGAGAAAATGATGACTTTCCCAATGGCCCATCAACATAATTTGACACTTTGCCCCTGCTTCTCACTGTTTATACACGCTGTCAGTCAAATGTACAGAGGAGTAACCATCTCAGTGTCATATTTTATGCTCCCATTCACGCTCCTTTCACACGGCTAATCTAGTTCCTGTCTCTTTGGAAGAATGGCAGAAAGCAATTAGAGCTTAAAGTGGATCTATTTGGAGCTGATTTCCTGCTCCGTATATGTGATTCACAGACCTAAACTGATAGGAGCAGCTCGTCGCTCTGTCTGAAACACGCTGTTTTAGCTCTTCTTCCTTTAAGTTTACTTTATTCTGATTGGCTGCCCCTCACAAATAAAAGGTTTAAACAGCAGGTAGGTGGGGCTTCTGTATCTGAGACGACCATTTTAACTATATCACCTCTGTGTGATTCACACTGAGTCAAGATAAAACGGTTGAAAACAAGAGTTTAAGTAGTCTGGAGATTTCCACCTGTACACACGCTGACCTCAATATTTGAGATTTTAGCCCTTTTAATATTAGAATCCATTGTTGTAACAAAATATGTCTGCCACAAAATAAGGAAGAGCAAATGGTCCGCTTTGACCCTTTAAAGTCTAAACCCTGAAATAATCGCCAGAAAATTGTATTTTGTGACAATGGAACTTTTCATTAATTTAATATGAATTTGAATATATGACTTTTAATTCCTATTATATTTGCCACATTCATTTTTGCAGCATATTTATTGCTTAAAAATGTAGTGTGGAATTTATTTATTTTAATAAATACATATAAATCACACTGATAATGTAGAAGTGGAAAACTCACAGAAACTGTATGCGTGCATCAAATATGATACATTAAGCATTAGGGGCTAAGATTATGTTTGTTTTCTTATGTTAATGTCATTTTTTGTGAAAGCGCCTGACATTTCAGTACAAAGAGTTTTAAAATTTACATTTTGGTGTCTTTTTTTAAATTCCTGAAACGAAGCAGTATCAATGTTGAGCAGCAAGACTTGGATTTGTAATAATGCCTTCTTATTTCATGTTCTTCCCTTTTATTCAAACGGCTCTTACTGTGCTCTGAGGCAGAGCGGGCGCCCACTTCTTTTCAATTATTGCGACACCACCTGCATATTTTTCTATTTTTCATAACGTTGTGTTACTTTCACGTGTTCTTTTCTTCTGCTTGTCCTTTTGTCCTTTCTCATCATCATCCTGTAACATTTACCGCACCTCATTTCCCTCTTATCCTCTGTTGTCTGGTTGCCATGGAGAAGCTGTGTGTGTGTGTGTGTGTGTGTGTGTGTGTGTGTGTGTGCGTGTGTGTGTGTGTGTGTGGCTCCCAGTCTGTCGTCTGTGTTTGTGTTTTGTAGCTGAACAGATGCTGCCATCCAATCAAATGCCTCTGCTCCCTCTGTAATGGGACTGGTGAAATTGGTAATTTGTAATTAGCATCCCAAGCATCACACTCACACACAAACACACACACACATGTGCGCGCACACACACAGATACACACACATTGCAGTGTTTTGGACCAAAACGATCTTTTCTCCCCATCATCAGAATGTCAGTTGCTTGCGGCATGTTTATGTGTCTGCATTAAAGTTTTAATTTCAGTGTGTGTGTCTGTGTGTGTGAGTCCACAAATGCAGCAGTGTGACCGTCTCCATGGTGTCGGTGTGCGGATGTGTGGGGTTGTGTAAATGCCTGTTGGCTGTTTGAAAGAAAGCTTCTGGGGAGCTGATATGTTGAAGGATCTGTCCTCCTGTTTCCTGTAATCCTGCTCACATGAGAGGCTGCCAGCCCACAGAAAGCAGGCAGAGTCTTGGAAAGGCACTTGACATTTCACTGACATTTCACAGAGAGGGCCCTGGAGGTTCTAACTGGGCTCCTCATTAATTGCTCTCCTCTCTTTTCCCCAAACACACGTTAGCTGTAGCCCGAGGAGGGCTTGTTGATGCTTCAGTCAGTACTTGCACCCAGCCGAGAGATGCAGTCAAAGTTGGAGACGAGATAATGAAAACACTCGATCTGCATCTGTTGTAGCCACAAAATCGAAGTGCAAGTTACACACGTCCTATATGAAAAGCGCAAAACACACAGCTGAAGAGGCACTGATGCTCTGATGCGCTGACCATGTTAATGCTGGTCTCAGTACACAGCTGCCATCCTATGGAAAACACGGTGCACTGCATGTCATTTGACATTGATTTAATATGCGCTCATACCCCTGTTGGCTAATTTATAAATCCCTGTAAAGAAATACAGAGGCACATACGGTGGTCCAGTTGTTATTGTGTACGCTGTAGTGTGCGGTTCAGTCAGGTAAACACGTAAAATGTTGAGCTTCTAGCATTGATGGCAGTAGGTCTCAATGCTGGTGTCAAGTGCGACTTAAAAGGTTGAAATATTTTTAATCTGCTCAGAGCACTGAGAGCAAGAACAGTGACCGAGGAAGGGCGCGTGAGGAAATTGCTTCATAGTGCCACAAGATGAATGCTACGGGTTGTTTGATAGGCTGTTGCTGTGTGAACTGTTTTTGAGGCGCTATTACAAGGACCCTCTGCTCAGCTTTAACTCGTGCTGGGGTCGTTACTGAAAGAAAATCACGTGTTACACATTACGTGCTACTATAATGAAATGTAATGCATCACTTGACATAATTACTCCCTGAAGAAATTAATTTGTTACAATAGAGCCCGACTGATGTGGGATTTATAAGGCCAATAAGGATACCAATATTCAGTGATTTTAAAATCCAATACGTCAGCCAATATTTTTTTTTTAATTTTTAGGCACACGAAACATCTATGATGGAAGAAATTCCAGGAGAGTGAAAAAGTGGTCTAATTTGAGCTTTCTACTACTATTCATTTCCATATTTTTGTGAAGTGTGGGGGATTCGAGCCTTTTGCGATCAGTTTCCTGTGGAATTGAAATAGCCGTATCTAGAGATCTACTTAACATGTCATTCAATATTTCTAATCCAAACATCTGCTACTATGGAATTTCTAAAGTGTTGCTCAAGTTCAAAATAAAACTTTGAGAGCTTGGAAAATTTTGTAGTGTGACCCACCATACCATATTTGAAGGCCTTTAGAAAGAACAGCATGAAGCTACTCAAATGTACATGTATGGTCTTAAAGATATTAGAGCCTGAAAACTAAATAAAAAATATTTTCATGCATATTCACAGTGATGCAAAGAAAATCAGGAAAATCAATTTGTACCATTACTGTGTTTCACTGCAGAAGGATACACACTTTCTGTCTCTGTGTCTCACATAAACACAAACCCTTTGTTATTACATAATCATTCATAAAGACTGTGATTTTATTCTGAACTGTATGAATCTGTGTCCTGTTAAGGCTACCATGGCTTGTACTGTGAGGAGGAGTACAATGAGTGTCTGTCTGCCCCTTGCCAAAACTACGCCACCTGTAGGGATCTCATCAATGCCTATGAGTGTGTCTGCACACCCCAGTTTGAAGGTATGTGTGTGTGAGTGTATCCGAATATGTTTTAGAGTGCTAAAAGTGCTGCCCGGTGAATTATTGAAAGCTCTTTTTGTATGTGTGCATGCAGGCAGACACTGTGAAATCTACAAGGACCCATGTCTGAAGATGCGCTGCCTGAATGGAGGCCGCTGTGAAAGTGCGGGACTTAATGCTTCCTGTTCCTGCCCGCCTGGATACCTGGGTGAGCACAGCCTGACGACCAGCTGCGTGTTTCTGTGATTATGGCTGGTGATGAAGATGAATGTAGCTGCGTGGAAAATGAAGTCAGGCTGTGATCCATCAGCCTCACTTTGAGCTGTTGACGTTATTGCTAAAAAAGTCATTTAATTCCACCTTACCTGTCTGCTCAGGGGAAAAATGTGAGGTCGACGTCAATGAGTGCGACAGCAACCCTTGTCACCACGGAGGCACGTGCATCGACCAATCAAATGGCTTCACCTGTCACTGTCCACCTGGGTGGGTGGGACCCAGCTGCGAGATCCGTAAGTCACCCTGTCAGAAAATATCTCATCAGATATTATTCTAAATAATAAAATGATGATTGGGCCGCAGCTAGTACACACACACACACACACACACACACACACACACACACACACACACACACACACACACACACACACACACACACACACACACCCCTGGACCCATGCAGCAAACTCTTAAATCAGAATGTGTCCGCTCTTTAACCTGTGTAGAAGCAGATATGCTGCTTGATAATGAGCCAAATGCTTCAAAGTTTTCCCCGATGACGTGATAAAGAAGTGACCTTCCTCCTCCAACTACAAACAGGAAGCTCACGGGCAGCATCAGTGTTTGTATGACACTCACGAGGAGACCTCTGAGCAGGAAGGCTGCAGTCACACAGCTCTGCTTCTCCCTGCTGTTCACTCTCACCAGCAACATTCACGCAGAAGAATTTATCATCGCAAGAAGAAGGAGGCTCTTTTGAATTCAAGCTCCCAGATCAAAACAGCTCCTGCAGAACCTCCAAACTTGTTGGTGAAGATACTCTTGTCCTGTAGAACATCTCTGACCCCTGGAACAGAAACAGCGATGAAGAAAATCAGTGTTTTATTACAATTAACTGTGCATAATTTTTCTTAGATTCCTTACCTTTCACGATGACCAAAATAAAGCTGTTGGGACATGATCATCTGAGCTCCTCACACCACCAAACCCACCATACCTTCCCCCTCCTACTGACCGCCCTCAATTCCTCGCATTTTCTATTTGTATTTCTTTCAAGTCTCGCTGTAAGAAAGATGAAATTAATGTAAGAAATCATTATTGGATATATTTTAACTCAAGTATAGGATACCAGATTTCAGTATAAAAAAGGGAAATTGTACACTTAATTAAACTAAAAACATGAGCTTTGAAGAAAACCTGACGTGATGGAATATTTTTCCAAGTTTCAGTGAGGAAAAATAAGAAACAGTCAAAAAATCCTCTGCAGTTTTTTGGTTGCAGACCTGTGTTATTGTCTGATGCAGCATACACCTTATTAGGAATCATTTCTGAAATAAATATATCAAAATCTAATTTATAAGGCTGTATCTCCAAAAGTTGATTCTGTTCATCTGGACGTAGCGTTTTGTGGGAGAAACGTTTCGTCACTCATCCAAGTGACTTCTTCAGTCTCAGCTGACTGCAGGTTTCCCCAAATCTTATAAACAGTACATTTGCATAATGACTGAAACCAGCCCACTGAAGGAACAATGGGCGGGGAGGTCAGTTCCTTAATCTTATTTATGCAAATTCTCATGACCATTGATCAACAACCACTGACCAAAACCCACTGATCAAATGACCACTGATCAGTGGCCATGAGTACCATTCACAGAGAGTTGGGGAATGGCAGCAATCAAACATTGTAAGATGGTGAAAGATGTACCCATAGGCCCCCTCCTCGATTCAGGGATGGTCTTTCCCTTTTCATGTAAATGGCCTCCTTGACTCCGCGTTCCCACAAAATGCTACGTCCAGATGAACAGAATCAACTTTTGGAGATTACTTACCTGGATGATTGAGAATCCATCAAGACGACATAAGGCTGTATGTCGACGCGCTTCTGTCAGTGACTCCATGCTGACTTTTAGGTTTAATAAACAAACAATCCTCATATTTCAGTGCAGGATTTACAGCAGAGTATATTGGCAAACTGGATGGGAGTGCCTAAACTTTGATTTCAAATGATTAATCAGCGTTTTGGCCTAAACATGCACCCAAAAACACAATGCAGGTCAGCACACTTTAGCACGTCTCTGACTTAGAGCGAAATATTTTACAGAAACGCGGAAGAAAAGGCAAACTTCACATGGTCATCATCATTTCATCACTGGAATATGAGTTATTATCCATCCATCCATCCATTCGCTACCGCTTATCCTTCTCAGGGTCGCGGGGGGCGCTGGAGCCAATCCCAGCTGTCATAGGGCGAGAGGCGGGGTACACCCTGGACAGGTCGCCAGTCTGTCGCAGGGCCAACACACAGGGACATATTAATATTAATATTATTGAAGACACTAAGTTCATAGAAACATAGAAATCATTGCATACAGTTTACATGAAACGTGTTTGGCAGAATTAAAAAAAGATGCCTGCCAGCAGATTTGGATGCAACACAAACTTCTGACTACACACAAATTCTACTGACGACACGATGCACAGTTTGCACTGCTGTAACTTCACTGCTGGGCTAATTCAGTGTTGAGCTCCAGAAGTGGCTTACTCTGTCAGGCAAGACAGCCAACTCTTGGGGCAACTCTCCAGGCAAGTGAGGGTCCCCTTCAGGGCTGACAAACTTGAGACTCCAGCAGTGGTAATGTGCAGAGTCTGCAGTGACAGTATGCTAAACCTGACCTCATATGACTCCACTCACTCACCTCTGGCGAGCAGAAACATGTTTTCTTCAGTGGTTTGAGCTCCATTTCCTCCCACATTTCCTCCCATGTTTACTACAAATGAAAAAGCATTTTCCCTGCTTGTGCAGGTACATATCTACGTGAGCAATCATATCAAAAAACCTTTTGATATTTCAGTGTTTTTCCTGGGGAGTGAATGGCACATGAGCAGAACATGGTCGTTAAGACACGCTTGCAAAAGAGATTTTATCTCAAGAGTTGTATTTTTCTGATTCAGTGAAGGTTAAACAGTTTAAAAAATTCAATTTGTGACTGATCTTTATTAACTTATACACACACACAAATTTACAGTAACAGATTTATATTTTTTTTTACCATTTCTTGTGTGTTTCTGTAATGGTTAAACCAGGTTTTTAATGCTAAAATATAATTAAGGCTGTTATCTTTCAACTTACAAATTTCATGTTTATAGCAACCCTGAAAGAAATAGTAAATCACATTATGCTGAGATTAAGATGCACTGTTACAGCTTTACCTGCATTTCTGAAAAGAATTTTTTTTTTGAGAGGTTGAATCTTATGCATGAATAATATAACACAAAGATCTATCCCTGTGTGTGTGTGTGTGTGGGTGTGTGTGTGTTAGACCTGCAGTGGAAGCCTGCACACACTGAGGACACCTTGACCAACATGCCCCGCCACTCCCTCTATATCATAATTGGAGCTCTGTGCGTGGCCTTCGTGCTCATGCTCATCATCCTCATTGTGGGCATCTGCCGCATCAGCCGCATCGAGTATCAAGGTTCCTCCCGCCACGCCTACCAGGAGTTCTACAACTGCCGCAGCATTGACAGCGAGTTCAGCAACGCCATCGCCTCCATCCGCCATGCCAGGTCAGTGACAGGATTTGTGTGTCAGCGTTCAGTTGCTGTGATTAATGAGCTGTTTTTATGAGTGCTTTGCATTTAACATTTCTTGGATGTTAGTTTTACCATCCACCCACGCTGCCCCCCCTTTTTTTTAGAAATCCAAAATTGACCAAGTTAACTCAGAAATATTCTTTTTAATTAACACAACTTTTTGATGCGTTGTCGCCGTGTTTGTATATCTCAGAATCCAGAAGAAACGGGTACGGTAACCTTCAGTCATAACAGTTTTTCTCGATTGCTGCTGCCAAGGTCAGGAGTGATCTGTCAAAGCCATTTTACCGGTCACCAGCAGCTCTGTGGCAGCACTTAATCTGAAATTCTGCTCTGCACACTGTGCATGTTCAGTTTAGGACACAGTGACATTTAACAGGCAGGCAGAGTCTAACTGAAGACAGCACCGAGTCAACTTTTGGGATTTTTTAATTAAAGCTAGAGCATCTTGGATTCTTCCACTTGTGCTTTTTAAAAACATTTTTCAGTATTATCTGTCTTTTGTTTGTCTTTCTTGAACAATAATTAACTAACTCTTTAAAGTAGGGTGGGTAGTCAGGATGTTTTGTACTTTTTTTGGTACTTTTTCTGGGTTATTATCTCCTCCAGCTTTAAAAGCACTTGTCATTCTCTCAAAACACCTTCTTACGCTGCAATATTTGATAAACATTCGGCTTTTTTTAAATTAGATTTGGGAAAAAGTCCAGACCTGCGATGTATGACGCCACTCCCATCGCCTATGAAGACTACAGTCCTGATGACAAGCCACTGGTTACCCTCATCAAGACAAAGGATTTGTAAAACACGACTGCGTTTCACCATTACAGGCTGTACACACACACACACACACACACGCACACGCACATATACATAATGCCAGTACAAATCTAAAATAAGAGCAAAAGAAAACTGAATGTAAAGTGGAAAAAGAAAATAATGCAAAACATAGACTGTAGATTAAAAAGAGCAAATCTGGAATTTGATACATCTATTTTCCTGTCCAAGTTCACAATAAGGCTTTATTGTAGCGTAAGAGCATTCTTTGCATCACTTAAGTTATTAATGATGACAGGCAACACTACCAGTAATCTCTGCTGTACAATAGAGTGATGACTTTAGTCTGCACCAGACTGTCTGTCTGCAGGTGGGGCCAGCATCCCGGGAGCCCACATTTCTAAGCGACAGCGCTGACAACAGTCCTTACAGGTGTTGTAGAAATAGGTGCACTTGTCACTGTATCTTTTTCTATATTAAAAAAACATGAAAGAATCTGCTGTAGGTTGCCTTACTTTGTGCATGGTTAGATTTGATGTTCTCTCTGCAAATATTTTAAAACCTTTGTACTCAGTTGTTGGTTGTTCTTTTCTTCCCATTGCACTTGTATTTCTCTCTGTCAAGATTGTGCCAAATGTTTTCTTTAGGGAATTTTGTGGTTAGTAGACAAAATACATAAATGTATAAAATACTAGTCACAGCCTTTCCCCCTCCCTCCCCCCCCCCTTTATATTATATTGTCCTGTTCTTTACATGCAAGTTTCTAAGTGGTGTTTGAATAGTACAGAAAGTTGGTTTGCTGGAGTACTGTGACCCTACCATCCTACTGTATGTTTTTAAGTGATATTTAGGATAATAGGTAGGTATACTTCTCACTGCACAGAAACATAGTTGGTTCTACTCAGTGTACCTGTTCCTCCCAGTGTACAAATTCACCTCTAGTGTTGGCAGCATCGATTAGTTTCTGGATGTGAGTTTCTTTGCTAGAGTGGCCTCTTGTTGGCTTTAGTTTGGAGAAGACGGAGGAGATGTTATCTAGTCCAGAATATATGTGCTTCTGTGTTCTGCCAGTGGAAAACTTTCTGTCTGTGCAGCTCTGTTGTTCCTCTCGAGATCAAGCAATGTTTTACCAATAGGCTCAGCTAATCCTACCATTTTTTTCTCCCGTTTTAAACCGCAGCAACATGATAAACTATTATCTCTGTTGAATTATGTAAACAATAAAGATTCAAGTGAACATAAGTGACTTCTTTATGTGTGTCTCATGTGTACTGTACCACATGCATCATATTTGGGGCAGGATACTTGTTTGAAAGCATTTGATTTATTGACCTTTATTTAACCAGGAAGTCCCACTGAGATCAAGTCTCTTCTCTCTAAAGGAGGCCTGGCCATGAAAACTCAAGCAATACTGAAAATGAAAGAAATATAACAAAAAAATGGGAATTATGTGCAGCGATTTATTAAAACATGTGCAAGCCTGACCTTTCTCAGTAAGTAGTCTTCAGGAATAGTTCTCCAGGCTTCTTAACGGACATTCAAAGCTCTTCTTCGGATGCCGACTGTCTTTTGTTTTGTTCTCAGTCAACATGATCTCACATGATCTCAATTGAGGGGAGGCCAGTCCATGACTGATAGAGTTCTGCTGTGTGGTTTTTCTACCCAGGTATGCTTTTACTGAATTTGCAGTGTGTTTTACTATCACTGTCATACTGAAAAATGAAGATGTTGCCGATCAAATGCTTTCCAGATGGTATTGCATGGTGGCTCAAAATCTGATGGTACTTGTCTGCATTCATAATTCCATCAAATGTAAAAATTTTAGGCCTGCCACTTCTACTTTTGTCCTTCACTCACCCAGTTTCCTCTTTTTTTTGCATCCACGCTGAGATATACCAAGTTTTTACCTGATAACTCATCGGGAACCATCTTGTTGGTGCGAGAATACAAATTAATGAATGTCAAAACTGTAATATTTCTGGCATTTTTAAAAATAGATTCGGTTAAATGATGGGGTAAGAAACAGGGTACTAGTAACAAAGTTTTTTGTTATGTGTAAACGCAATGCTGGTTGATCACTTGAGCTAGGTGCCTTTTTTAAATGTTTGAATGATTCATAGGTCACAGTTTAGTGCAAGTACACCAAACAAACAGTTAAAATTGTTTTAAAAAACATACAACCTCAAAGAAAAACTTGGAGAACTTTTGTTCAAGACAACATTGAAACATTAATAGAAAGTCTGGATCCTTGGAAGCAAAATATCAAGAAATAAGCACTGGCTCGAGATTTTTGCACAGTATCATAGGTTTCGAAAAGGGAACTCTGCACGACACTTCTCATTAAAGAGGGAGAGAGATTTTGGGCCGTCTACACAAACATCCTGAGTTTGATTTTGAAACCAGTCAGCCTTAGGATCAAATCCAGCGATAATAAGTTTGCTCACCTGTAAATCACGATCAAGTGAATCAAAACGCCTTAAACAGATCCACCGACGAGGAAGTGTAATGCTGTCTTCTGTCCAGGGCACCTATGAACCTATGAGCTCATTTGTCACAGCTGTAGCAGCAGTAATGGTACTGTGCCCTTTTCTACAGGCAGTGTAAAGATTTATTATCAGATTGAAAAAGTGTTGTGCTACTAGTACCAGTGCTGTACCTGAGGCCTGAGGCGCTTTAGAACTCATACCAAAACAATACTGAGAAACACGAACATGGTTTTCTACCAAATAGCGTTCTATACGTACAAAAAGGACTTTGTTTATGTTTTTTAACAGAGCACCTCCAGTTCATCAGTTTGCATCTCGCCCAAACACAACATAAAAAAAGGTGGCAGCATCAGAATTTTGAAGTGTGATTACTGAGCGAGCGATGCTGCTGCTGTTCTGCTAATAATCCAGCTATGATGGGCGGACACATGGAGCTACAGCGATTAAACTGTTTTCTGAAAACGTGGATTCTAGCTATTTACAGCATCTGTTTTTCTGTTCCCAAGGTCATACCCACCACACTGAACCGTAAGCCGTGCGACAGACCTTTTATGGAGTGTTGGTAATGCGAACACCCTCAGTGACCTCAGGCTTTATCCAGATGTTTCCCCGTGTAAACATCTCTAAATACAGACTGCGACTGCGGAGTCATGTCGTTCCTCACACCTACGTAGATTATGTGTGTCGACCCACATACACACACACATTGCAGGAGGACCAGATGCGATTGCTGGCTCTTGTCTTTTCCTGCAGTCTGTTTCCGAGACTTTGTGAGGTTGACCTCTGCCCTTTGAGCGGTTTGGAGGGTCAGGCTGTTTCACATGGCGCCGTCTACTGCTAAAAGTTTCATTTTAACACGACAGCAGATTAAAAATTATCCAACTTTTGGCGGCAGTAAAATGAATTGATCAATTTTCGAGAAAATAACAGATGATGTTTTTCACGAATATCTCTTCCAGACTGAGCTCGTAGAGTAACAAGGTCATTCTGAGCCGATACAGTCAGCCTTTGTTTTTTAGGCGCTTAAGGAGATCAAAATGTGTGGGCAGCATAACATTCTTTGTCCTTAGCTGCCTTTGTTCAACTTGGGATTTATGAGACCGGAAGACTTAAACTAACCACGTTTTCATTGCTGCTAGCCGCTGAAATAATGCTGTTTTTGTTGGGTTTACATAACGTTTCTTTTGATTTGACTGCATTCTTCCACTTCTGGCTGTTTTGGTCCAGATGACTAATCTTCGAGGGCCTTTAATTCATTTTTGTAATGAGGCTAAATTTCATTATGGGCGCCTTTTGATGTTCGTGTTGCTTCACAGAGCTGGGTGGAAAAAATAGGGCCTTGGAAAAAGGATGTATGTGGAAATGGGAAATGCAGGACTTTGGGAGTATAGAATTTACTTCACTGAGGCCTGCAGTGACGGGATCTCCAAGAAGAACCTTGATGTTGCACAATCAACCAAAGAAAATGGACCTGGAGATCAGGAAACCAGAGTGATTATAGTTCCAGAGTCAGTTTAGTCAGTTTAGCTTTTATTGCCTAGAAATGTTTAGTTTTGATTGAATTTTTATTAGTTTCAGTCTTTTTAATTATTACTGTAAGAAGGGAATATGTCAGAAGCGAGATTTAGGATAATACAAGTATTACAATAAAACATACATCTTTTTGAAAGCAGTTACAGTAAGTCACAGTCTTGTCTCAATAAACACATCCATCAATGCCTCGTCAGGTAAGCTGTAATAAATGTTATGTAAATGTAAATAAACTAACAGGTGCTAAAGGGCGTTTCTTCCATATTTTTATTTTAGTTTTCCAAGTTCACAAAATGTATTCGGTTATCTTTTCCTCACAAAAGTCTAGTTTTAATTTTAATTTTATTAGAGTTATTTTAGTTTATTTAGTTTTAATTTATAGTTTCATTTTAGTTAACTACAATAACCTTGCATGAAACCAGATTAATAAACTGGAAGATGCTCCAAATGGAAGAGGAGAATTCAGGGACGAATAGTGTATAATCTGATATGTGCAATATTAATATTTAAGGTGATGGATTTTTCAAAGGAAATTACAAAGTGAGAAGTGTTAAAATGTGTATAAAAGAAAGAAACAAACAAAAAAAACTAGCTAAAGCAGCATTTATACTCTCAGATTAAACCAACAAAAAGTCCCCCTAAGAATCAGGCTGCAGATTCAAAGCATCAGCTTAACCGTATCGATCCTCGATTTCCCACCGCACTTGAAAGCAGCACGAAGCGCCCCATCGTGGATAGCAGGTACCTCCACCTGGTGGCCACTGCGTTAACTACAGCCAGGCGGAGCAACCTATCCTTCATTATCGACCAGTCCAGAGAGAAGGAGGACGGAGAGGCAAGCAGTGAAGGCGAACAGATGTGAGCCGGACTACGGGAGGAGAACAAGCTGTAGTAAGAGACGGAGAACCTCTGATTCTGCGAACATGTGGCAACCTGCGTCGGAGCGACTGCAGGTAAGGATGTGAGCGGCTTATGGTCGGTGGGGTGGCAGAAATAAACGGCTCACAGCAGCTACCGAGACCCGCCGTGCTGGTGCCGTGTGCGTGTGTGTCTGCAGCCCAGGCAGAAACGCTCCGTTACAGATGTTCCCTGTGCGCCGTGACGCTTCACCGGGGTGCCAGCAGACTTCAGAAAATGACAGAGACGAGCGTTAAAGCGAGCATTTTTCTGCCCCTGTCTCTGTGTGGTTACCTTTTGCTGCTACGTTTCACGTTACGCAAGCCAGTGGGGTGGCTGGGAAGAGGAGGGGGGAGCAGCGTGCAACAATTTGTGTCTCCACTGCATTCCTGTGCAAACCCACCGCTGGAGAGCCTTTTTTTACCCCCTCCGTATAAAGTCACAGACACGCACTTTGCAGCTGTGTTTGAAATATCCACACGTTGGCCCAGAGGCCAGCTCGATCCAAAATCCACCTTCATTGAGCGCAGGCCTCCTCATCCTCCTGCTGTTGTCACTTTTTTCCGTTCATGCTGCCACATCAGGATGCTTACCCTCTGTCTGAAAGCATCCCGTGATCTGTTAGGGTGTAAAAAAAAAAAGCGACGTGGTTAATGACACGTAGTGTGATATCCACGGGTAAGTCGTGCACCGACCCTGGTTTCACGTCTCCTGCAGACGTAATGTTCTCCAGATGTGTGCCTGTGGACTGCCTGCCAAGTGAACTTGCACAATCCCCTCTCCTGCCCAGGCGTCAAGAAGATGGAATCACAAAGTATTAAAACCGAGAGTTCCGGTGTTTGTAGGGAGTCAGATGTGGGCGCTGTAAATTATCCCCTTAACACACATCTGCCCTCTAGGTGATCCAAACAGGCTGCAGCAGGACGCGGTTTATAAACTGCTATTGATCCGGGCTCGCTGAGCACACTGCGCTGTCGCTTTCGGATAAACTCAGATGTGGTCATGCTCAACAAGTGTCGCAAAGTCACTCTCATACTTTCCATGGCTGGTTGCTCCAGTACGTTTTGGTAGTGTTGCAGCAAGTGAATCATCATTCAGGTCCCTGCCAAACGCAGTGAAAAGAGGGAAAAAAACGGCCACATCAACAGCCCAGATTACAACCAGCAGGTTGTAATCCTTTTAGGTCAAGTTATTTTGTTCATTAATTTCTCAAACTGCTGGCCTACTCCTGGTTTATAGAGTAGAGTGGGCCCCTCCTCAGTTTGGATTCATGGGACAGACACCCTTTAGGCTTAAAGCTCTCCTTTTTGACCGTGAATCCTCCCGTAGTTATGCATTTCTTCTTCTCTTGTCTCTTTTCAGTCCATGTTTGTTTATACACCACTTTGCATTTAATCATTAGCAATCATTAAACTCTAGTTCGCTCTCCTCTAGTGTGTCTTTTGTCCAGTCTTCCTCTCTCTGCTCACTCCTCTTTCCCCTCACCCCCGGCAGATGGCCACTCCTCCCTGAGCCTGGTTCCAGTTTCTTCCTGTTAAAAGGGAGTTCTTTCCTCCCACTGTCTCCAAGTGCTTGCTCATGGGGGTAGGGGGGGATTGGATAAGGCTCACAAGATCCCCAGTCATTTTATGAGATGTTGTATAGGGGGAAATAAAAAGAAGAGCACTTCAATTTGCAGTGTATTGTTGTTGTGTTGGGAAGTGTGTTTTATCAGTTATATTATATCAGGTAAAATATACTCGATGTTAGTGATAGCATTATAAAGTGTTCTAGGGCTAAAACTCTCCACGTCTACTATATGGTCAAAAGTACTGGTTTCATCAACAGGTTACACCTGCAGAAACTGCTTGGCCTTGGAAACCCATGCCACGAAGCTCCCACTGCACCGTTTTTGAGCTGATGTTACTGAGCCAGACCCCCAGGGTTATGTAGTTCCTATGTAGGAACTGTAATTACAAATGGGAAATGGAAAATCAGATAAATCCAACTTGGAGCCTTTTAATGTGAAAGTGGCTGTGCTGTAGGCAAGTACAGAGGCCTCATGCCAGCTAACCGAGCCTTGTTTTCTGGGAAATGTAGAATCCAGGGATGTAATACTGAACTGCTTCAGGGAACAGGTGTAATTAAGGAAATCTTAACTTTGATAACCTGGGCTTAGTCCACATCAGTTTACCGCCTGGAAACCAGCTGTGGCTGGATGCTGATAAAAGAGTAAGGCATGTCTGAAAACTATCAAACGCTCCACGTTTCAGTTGACGACTTTATGAGGAGACTCTTGTTGAGGACAGCAGCCAGGCTGTTCTCTCCTTATGCTAAATAGCAGAAACCTTGCTGTGTATATTAATAAAAAAAAAAAGATATAAAAAAATAATGAATGACCCATACACCAAAAAGTGGTTACTGAACGATAGCAAATACCCACCCATTGCCTGCTTTGTTACCATAGCAACACCATCCTGTAGGCTGGTATCCTTCAGCGCTTTTGAGTCGGGCATGGTGGGGTTTGTACAGTTTAATGTCTCTCTTAGCTGATTTACCGTCGCTTATTATGTCCTGTTTTGTTGTTTTTGTTATTCACATCTGTCCATATTATTCGCACTTGTGCCGTCCTCTGTTGCCATAGCAACGTCTGATGTCTTGCTGCATTTTTTTTTTTTTTTAACGTCTTGCGCCCAGTCGAGAAGAGGAAAAGGGAGAAAAAGAGATGCGTTTATGCGTGTGGTTGAAGAGATATGGGGTTGTGTTGCCACGCTGTGTGCTGATGCTGCATCATGCCTCCCTGTTTTTCTCTCTGTTTGCCCTTTCTACCCCTCGCTGACCACATCCCTCGGTCATTTTCGACGGGCCCTTCCTCCCCAGCCAGAGGCCATGTTGGTTCACCGACAGATTGCACAATATGCAGTGGGCTGGGAACAGCTATGCGTGTGGATGTACGCTCACATGCAGCTTAGGAGGCAGGTTACAAGGCTGTACACATGCACAGCAGCATGCTTCCTTTGTGAAAATCCCTAAGCCTTCCAGACACGCTGTTTTCCGCTGTCAGCAGCTCTTTCTTTAGCCACGGTTTCAACTTTTTGACGCTTTCAAACTTCAGCGTGTGCGACTCTGACAAACAGGGCTGACCAGACGCAAAGATGTTGACCTGACAGTGCAACAGACTGAGGTCAAAAAGAGTCAGAGTCATTCTCTGCATTTCTGTCTCTTTGTCTGAGGTTGCTTTGTAGCCACAGTTAACCCTTGTGTGATGTTCGTATTTTTGTTACTCAGCCAGTGTTCATGGGTCTGGTGGACCCGCTAGAGTTTTGGCTTTCCAAATTAACACTATCAAACAATTTTATGTTAAATTACTCAACAGATGTTTACTTCATCCCAATTACAAGACATATGAACAGCAAACATGGTTAATTTTTTCCCTTTACCTTTGTTAGATCACATTTATGAATTAATGTGCTTCTCGTTTTTCTTTTATATAAAATGTTATAAATAAATCAGTTATAATCAAGTGGAGTGAGTGGAAAGACACAACACATTTACATGTGAAAAAATAATTAATTGTTTAATTTTTCTTTTGAAAAAAACTGAACACGGGTCTCACAGACCCGAACACCATACAAGGGTTAAGTTATAGTTGATGGCACAAGGAGACTGCCCAAAAATTCCCCATAATACCCAAAACCATTTTGTTATCCAGCAGACATTTCCTCAGTGTGCACATTTCACCTATTTGTGTTTTCTTTTGTTTAAAGATTTTAAATCCATTTCAGTTGAATACTTTGTACTGGTCAAAGTGCATTTGTCGCACGGTGTTTAATGTTTCTTTACTTTTACTCATATTTTTGTCTGTTTGAATGCTAACAGACTAGATTAGTAGTTCCCAACATATTTCAGGTGGCGTGCCTGTTTTTAGTTTAATTTGAAGTTGTGTTAATGGGATCTGGGCTGTTTTTAACAGTAATTTACTTTTAGCTTAGCACTTGTTAGCCATGTTTGGCTAACTGCTTAAAACAACCATAAATGCTAGCTTACCATTTCATTCACCTTCTATTTTTTGCTGTTGCTCCCGTTAAAAAATGTCATTAGCTTTATTAGCTCCGCTTAGCTGTTTATTGAAGTTTTGCACATACATGATCACTTTAACCACCTGACATTAACTTGTCTACCATTTTAGATATGTGACCGTCATGGTGACAGTGTAGGGCCCAATCAAGGACCTAGTCACACAGGCCTAGAGACCAGTCTGTGGCTGGTTGCGACTGATTGCTGGAGGTTGATGGCAGAACCAGGGAAAATTATTGCTAAAGCGCCCAGTTACACAGGCATACAGACCTGACATCATGTGAGAACAGTTAACCTTTACATTTAGCAAGTCATTTTAACAGCACAGGGATGTTAAATGCGTAGCCGGGCCCTTCTTTGTAAAGTTCTGTCTATGTTCTCCCTGAGCCTGTGTGGGTTCTCTCTGTGTAATTTGGCTTCGTCCCACAGTCCAAAGACATACATATTAACGGTAATTTATACTTTGGCAATGAATTTAGGTTGAGCCTAAGTTGTAGTTTATGCAAGTGGCCGATGTGGGAATTTATGCCTGTGGGGGCTGTGTCGATGGCGGTGTGTAGCTACATTTCCGGGGGGTGCATGGCAGGTTACGGTGGAGGGAGTCAGAAGGCTGTGCTGTTACAATGTGCCTGTGTTGTGGATTTATCACAGTGGAATAAAACCTCTGTTAGGGTGTTCTGGTGATTCTCACTTGGCTGTGGGTGTGAATGTGAGCTATTGCTTTTCTCTCCCCGGCTCCCTCTCTACCCCCTGGCTACAGTAGAAGTGCTCCCCTGCCAAGTTGTCATTTCTGGCCTTTCTTTTACTTTCTATGTCTCGTTTCACCTGGAAGTAGATCTCCATAGGATTAGGCCTTGAAATGATGTTAAACCAAGACAATAAATATGTATTTTATATAAGCTCCACAGCGATAGAGGTGAAAAAATTCTGGATGAATTTCTTGATGTCATTAAACTTGTCAAGTTAGCAAGTGTTTTTGAAACAATCTCATTGTTAATGATCTGCTGAATTTCTGTTACATGTATCTGTTACTATGTTTTAGAATTTTATTAAAAAAAATAATGAGAAAGTGAACTGATGATAATCAAGTGCATCCCTACGTATTGCTTTAAAGAAATAAATAAAAAGCATTGGGTCAGCAGTGTCTGAGTCTGCTTATTAGCTTTAGCTTGCATGAGCCAAAGATGTAGTGCATACATGTAATATACAGCTCTGTAACGGCTATTGTGACTTATCAAAAGGCAGTTAGTGCCCGTGATGGTTGACCTGTAGCCGAACAACGCACCATGCAGATATTCTTGGCAGCGAGGAGTGTTTTTTATCATTAGCACGTCCCGTTTATGTCCTCTGGCTCTAGACTCTTTAAGATGTCGCAGTGGGTTCGCTGTTTATGTCAAACGGTCGTTGATGTTTTTACTGCCAGCCAGAGAGTCTCCTTCAGGCCTTGAGGTTAGAGTGCTATAATGCCCACTTCCTCCTACAGAAGTAACAGACCAATCGCAACCTTCCGATCACTGACTTTCTCCCTCCTACACGCCTCGGCGCTCCAATCGTGATTGAGAAAAACAGGTTTTCGTCCATGTGCAGACCTCCCACAGTCTACTCGAGGTTGAGCTCATTCGGGCAAATTTCCTCTCATAAACTGCCCCAGGATCAGTGGAGGATGCTGTAAACACACAGAGAGACAGTTTTTTGAATTCTTACCATCCAGGAACTGGAGAAACGCATCCTACGTTTGGCTTTAGGAAGTAACCGCCACATGCTGGCCTACCTGTAGACCACAGCATTGTCCTTTCATAGGTTTACTGGGAAGGATGTGTTTGTGTGTATAAAAGGTGTCTGAGGGACAAACAGGGGTTGGATGGAGGTGGTTTCCAACTCAAGAGTTGCTTAAGGTATAAGCCGCAAGGTTTAAGTGTTTGTGAAAGACTCGCTTAATTGGCTGAGCCTGTTTTGGGAGCAAATTCATTTAATGTGCGACTTTAGCTCATTTCCTGTCTGCTCACAAGAGAAAGACATTTATATAGGTTTTTGTCTCACACTGACAAAATATTTCTGTATGGAATATAGTTTTTGGGGGGTTTCATGTTACTGTGGTAGTCGAAGTTACTGTGTTACTGTTACTGTGTAGGTGAAGGTCTTTCTATGTCTTTCGTGATGAAAAGAAAGAATGAAAGAGAGAGACAAGAAAGTGCCAAGAGCCAAATCAGGGATAGCATAGAGGATAGTTCCTGCTGGAAAAGTTGTAAAGGTGTTTTGAATCTCTATTTGGATGTTTTCTTTCAAACTTTGTGTCATAAATGATTCTGTCATCAGGAAAAGCACCTGTTAGTCTTGAGAACACGCTGTTTTTGCCTCACCTGGCTCCCGGTCGATATACGTAGAGTAGGACTAGGTACTGAAACCCAGTAAAATTGGTAGGATTAAGAAATACGATTTATTATTGGTACTTAAAGGTCAATTTCTCACATTTTATCTGACCAGATTTCATGATTTTTTGATATTCCTTATCCAAAATAAAGTTCTCGCTGGGCTTTGTGAAGATGGTGTCGAGAATTAAATGCTCCGAAGTGTGGTTCTACTTTGTTAGAGTCAGTGCTGACAGTGCTCATTGCCACAAATGCAACAAGTCTTTGGCTTGTAAAGGTGGAAACACGAGAAATCTAGCTCGTAGTTCATCTGTCATTGCTCCACGTATGTTATGCTAGCAGCACGGAACACACACGTAAGCGTTGTAGTTCTTTTTTTCTCAAATATGAATGTTGGTTAATGATTAAAAGTGAATGTTAGCAAGAGGACTGTTACCAGTGAGTGTATTCAGTCTGAATACATGGTTTAAATGTCCCAGTTCCAGCTTCAGATCACTCGTTGAGGTGAAACTGAGGATATGACACAGTAAATGTTGTCAGAAAATGGTAAATGGTCTGTATTTATATAGCGCTTTACTAGTCCCTAAGGACCCCAAAGCGCTTTACATATCCAGTCATCCACGCACACATTCACACACTGGTGATGGCAAGCTACATTGTAGCCACAGCCACCCTGGGGCGCACTGACAGAGGCGAGGCTGCTGGACACTGGCGCCACCGGGCCCTCTGACCACCACCAGTAGGCAATGGGTGAAGTGTCTCGCCCAAGGACACAACGACCGAGACTGTCCAAGCCGGGGCTCGAACCGGCAACCTTCCGATTATAAGGCGAACTCCCAACTCTTGAGCCACGATCGCCCAAGAAAAGGTCCTTAACATCTGTTCAAGGTGAAGGTTTTAGTTCTTACACACTGGATACATATGGATTTCATTCATATTGGATGATTTAATAAATATTAATGCATTATATTTTATTTTTTATATTTCATCATTAACCAGACCAGTAAGAAGCATAGCTAACAGCTTTGCTGTTAATGCTAAATGGCTAGCTAGCATTACCTAGCATGCCTTTCCTTTATCATGATTTTTTAAATTTCATAAGTTGAGTGCTATAATTTTGAATGTTTGGATTATTAATAGTTACCTTGGTTAGTTACATTAGGACTGTAGGACAGATGCACAGTTAATACAGGTTCTCCCTATAAATACAGAGGCCACAAACTTAACTTTAGCCTCCTTAAAAAGCCACAGTGATGTTTTTGTCTGTTTACAAGTACAACATCTTAAAAATACAGCTACAATTTGAAAAAAACTCTTATGGTTAGGAACAAATTAAGGTCGACTTTGGCAACAATAACTGGCAGACAAAATACATGTTCCTGCCAGTGTTTCTTACTGTGCACCGGTCATAGGTTACGGGTAAAAAAAATAATTAAAAAATAATGTGACAGCAAGCAATCGTAGATGTAAATGATCAAAGTTAAGAAATAAATAAACATCATAAATGGGATTTTCAAAGATTTTGTGGCGAATAAGAGCATGTGCTTTTGTTGCTGCTAACATACTTGTAATTCATTTTTAGGTTATACTAAATACTATCTATTTGTACATCAAGCTTTGTCACCTAGTATACGAGGACCAGACATCAGTGCGACCCTTGCTTATCTTTCCAGTTTCCTACAGTTTGATGGTGCTTTCCTAATTGGTTCATGGCCAGAAGTGTTTCTAATTCTGGATCGTGTCAGGCTTAATGATCACATGCGGAGCTGTGTATTCGCTTTAAAAAAATAAAAGTTCTGCAACAGAACAGTTTAACAAACAATGATGGCCTCCTCTCTTGTTCTTTATCAGCGCCACACACATGTTGAGCAGCTGGCGCACTGCTGTCTGCGCTCCTTTTTTTCTTCAGGCTCTCCACATGTGTGTCTGTGTTTGTGGATGCCGATGCGTATGACACAGACTGATGTTGTTGACTCGTATTATCTTGAGGTCTTGTGTTACAAGACTTCTAACCATACTTAACATAACTAACCAGTCTCGGTTGATTTCTTGGGATGAGCCAGTAGCCATTTGTGTATCTGGGGGGTTAGGTGGATTTTTATCAGTGCTTTTTGGACAAGGACATCTGTCTGCAGGGCTTAACATTATTTCCAGCTGTTTCGTAAACTTTTGTCATAATCCCATCCCCGTAACCCTGACTTTATGCGTCTCAGTGGGTGTGCCCGAGTGCCTGTTTTCACCCTGTTATGCAGTGACTCACCATGATATTGACCTGAGAGCCTCTTTTCTCTAAGAATGCTCCCTCAGAGGGCCAAAAGTTGAACTTACCATCTGTGATCTGTTAAACTCATCACTGTAGGAGGCAAACTGCACTCCCCAAAACTCCCTGTGACTTAATGTCTTGTGGTTGTGATTGTTCAAGTGATGTCTTACATTTGCATATTTTAAATGCACAATTCCAAATCATTTAGTATTAGAGACTCTTTAAGAAATTAGCACTTGTCTAGATAGCACTTGTGATTTCCAGCAGTAATCAGAGTCGTTGTTGGAGAGCAGTCATTCAGAATATATTGGCTGCACTGGGTCAGTTTGACTAAGATCCAGATCTTAATATTCAAGATTAATTTTAGTGTCATTCAAAACTATTCACAGGAGAGGTCCACAGCAGAACAGCGTGATTTTGTAATAGGGAAAAATACTACAAAAACTCACAAACTGACATAATAATAATCATGTAAACAGTCTCTAAATGACCATGAATACATTCTCACAAGACACTTCATTAGGTACACCTTGCTAGTACTAGGTTGGACCTACTTTTGCCTTCAGAACAATTTCTAGGTGAACTGTAGGAATGTTAAATTGGTGTTTTTTAGAAAGTCACATGTAACATAATTTGATGGGACGGATTCTGTTGTGTCAACCATTTGACTATTCCACAATCTGATTAGATCACTGAAAGAAAGCAGGGCAAGATCCTCAGAGCCAGTCAACTCTAGTACCAGGTAGGACCCACTTTTACCTTCAGAACTGCCTTCAGTGCCATTGATTCAAGAAGGTGCTGGAGACATTCCTTAGAGATTTTGGTCATATTGACATGAGAGCATCACACAGTTGTGCAGTTTTGTTGGCGACACATCCATGATGTGAATCTCCTGTTCACACATCCCAAAGGTGCTCAATTAGATGGAGACCTGGTGAATGTGTAGGCCATCTGAGTACAGTGTGAAATAGTGCTCAGTGGCACTAAGGGCCCACAGTGTGCCAAGAAAATATCCCCCACACAGGGCAGGATTCACCCATGCTTTCATTATGTTTATGCCAAATTCTGACCCTACCATCCGAATGTCACAGCATAAATCGAGACTCATCAGACTAGACAACATTTTTCCAATCTTCTCAGTTCTCATAGGTGAGCCTATGTTAATTGTTGGCAGTTCACACTGACTCACCAAGATTGTCGCATCAGTTTCCTGTTCTTACCCGACAGCAGTGGCGCCCAGTATGGTCCTCTGCTGCTATAGCTCATCTGCGTCAAAGTTGGATGTGCTATGTGTTCAGGGATACTTTTCTGCACATCTTTACCGTAGTGAGTTGTTATTAGAGTTACTAATTGCAGGTCTGGCCATTCTGCTCTGACCTTTGGCATCAACGAGGCATTTTCATCCAGAGAACTGCTGCTCTTTGGTTGTTTTCGCTTTTCTGGACTATTCTCCGTCAACCCTAAAGATGCTTGTGTGGGGAAATCTCAGTAGATCATCAGCCTGTTTGGTACCAACAACCACGCCACGTTCAAGTCACTTAAATCACCTTTCGTTCCCATTCTGATGCTCATTTTGAACTTGAGCAGGTCATCTTGATTATGTCTACAGGCCTAAATACATTGAGTTGCTGCCACATGGAAATTAGATATTAGTTGAACAGGTGTATCTAACAAAGTGGCTGGTGAGTATATTGCTCACACTCTGATAGTATAAAAACTAACACTCTCTTTTTGTGAGTGTAAATGAGCGGATGCATTGCTCGCCATCAACTACTTATTGTTGCTTTTAGCATTAAAGTAATAACGCTAAATGTGAACATTTCCAGCCATGAAGGCAAATATCACAACTTGCGTGCAAAAGACCAAATCATTTCACAAGATTAACGATTAGAACGAGCATTTAATAAGTCATGAACTAGAAATGCCAACTGAAAACCTGAAGTTATCCATCATATGATAAATCTTGTGCTTTAGGGATTTCTTCCAAATCCTTTATAAATGTATGTGCATGCTTTCATTTAACATTAATGCTTTAAATCTGGTGCTCCGGGGATGCACTCTGCTAACAAGTTTCATACCGGGCTGTCACGCCATCTTCATCATATGGCACATCGTAGCACAATGACAAGTACAAATGTGTTTCTTCTCCCGAAACGACGAAATAAGAAGCGGTAAAGTTGCTGTGTAGTTGCATTAACTAGTATTTTTGAAGTTTTAGAAGTTATGGCTCCTGTATACTCCAGAACAAACCTTTGGAGTGAATGTTAGAAACAAGGCAGACTCAAGCTGGACATTTATCCAAGTGTCTTGAATGATGGCACAGGGTATCGTAACTATTCTTTTGGGGTCTTTGGCGACTTGCAGCAATATACTGATTATCACTAAATGCTTAAATTAGAACTATCCCGATGGCAGAGCATCGCTAGTATATTAGGAGCCTGCTAAAATTCATTTAGGGTGGAAAAAAACCAGATCGATATTCAGCATGTGGAGGCTTTTGCTGAAGCCAAACATTTAAACACTAAGTATGGAGGTCAGGCACTTTGGTGATTGCTCAAGTGTTTACAGGATCCTCGCCTTATCCCAACTCACAACTGACTGTGCCCACACTGTCTGGCGCTGGAGGCCGAACACTTTTGTGGCTCCAAGTTAAAGTCAGAAATAGAATCAATAACTTGATGAGGAGACAGTTGGGACTTGAGAAATAACAAAAACATTAAGATACTGTGAAAATATTGTGAATAGAATTCCAGCATTGCTCCACAAGCAGCCCGCCGCATGTGGAAAAGTAATGGAGGAAAAAAAGCTTTCCCATTTCCTCCAGTAGTACGAAGCACCTCGCTGTGAACTGATAAGTATAAAACATGTACGTACATGTATAAAGCAAAGTTTTTTTGTTTTTTTCGCTTCTTTTATATACCTGCTTAAGCCTTGTGCACTTGGTGGGGGGTGCAGGAGTCATGGCACCCCCTCATCTCACTCCGTACGGAGGCCAACCACAGGAATGCAAGTCACCGTCAGGAAGCAGTAAAGTGCTGACGCGGAGGTCAGCGAGCGTTTACACACATGTGGCTTTACTTTCACAACTCCACCATTCTTCTTCTCCTTCATCTCCACGCCATATCTTTCTCCTTACCCCCGTCCCGCCTGCCGCTTCCTTCTCTTTATTATTCCTTTTCTCAGCATGAAGGTCCACTACGGTGAGTTAGAGGTTGGGGGTTACACTGTAGGGCGTCAGCACAGGATTAGGCGTTTCATAACAGAATGCTATAACAAGTCACAGACAGATATATTTTAAAACCCTTAAAACGATGGCAGCAGAAGACCCACTCAGGCGGGAAAGTGTTAATATAACCATAAACACTAACAATCAGATAGCGAAGCAGTGTTTAAATTCAAACGTTGATTCAGGATGTTCTGCTTGGCCTTATAAAGGCAACAGTGAAGATTGATGATAGATCGTATTGGCAGCATCGGCTGTTTTCATCGCTTGAAAATGTTGACCATCTGTTGCAGGAGAAAATGGCTTTCATGCAGTCCAACGTGGAAAACAGCTTTCAGCGCCACTGAATGCAAGACAAAGTATTGGAGAGCATTTGTTAAAGTGATCTGTACTTAACAAGAAACTCCAGTTTGTTTTTGGTGGTGCGCTCACAATAGCATCGATTGTATTGTGTAACCTAGAAGATTTGAGATTAAATGAAATTCTGAAGTACCGCTCGACTGTGACGAAACAGTCACGATTCTGAGAAATGTTTTATTCATGGACGTATTGCTGTAAATCAAGTGCAGACATTCAGGGTCCCCACATACTGAATTCCAGTGTCCGACCTGTTGATTATGATTTTCATCAGCTGCTGCCATGGTGGTTGGGATTTCTAGTGTAGGAAATGCAGGATCTGTCTCTGGAATCACAGTCAATCTTCTATACATAGTTTTTGCAAAGTAATGGATAGTTTTTCTAATAGGATCCACTGCAGAGCCACTTAGTTTGTTAAAACTGTTACCAAAGCGTAGAGTATGGCAGTGCACCAATTGATCCTTCTCTACAGCAACCCAGGCGGTCGATGGCAGGTTATGCAAACTTAGAACAGAGGTAAATTTTAATTATGAAACAAACTAACTAGCCAATCTGAACTAATTACCCCTAATTAGCTAATTAGCTAATTAGCTAATGAGCCCTTCTCGCGTGTAGTTAGCAGTCCTTAGCAGGGATATCACAACCTTAACACCGCTACGCAGGAAAACACTTAATGCAATTTTCGAAATCATCCTCCAACAACAGAGGTAACAGCAAAGTCATGTCTCGAAAAAGTGAACTTTTCCACTAATTCTCCCAATTCAATGAGATTTTACAAAATAAGCATTAAAGATTAAAGAGGTTTTACTCATTTTACCAATGCTTTAGCTGTTTTCTTTACAGATCGTGAAGGTAAAATGTTTCAATGCAGTGGATGAACATGCTAGCAGTTTGTAGCTAGCAGTTTCGTTTAAGTTGTGTATAACTGTTTATCGCAAAAAGCTACCTTGTTAGTCCCTGACAAGATCGATTTATATGAAGCCTGCTAATATGGATTTGGCAAGAAATGTCATTTTCAGGCCTTAATTCACCGATTGATGGAGCCAGAAAAATAATTGAGGTCAGGCTGCAGACACCGTTGCCCAGCAGGTGTGCTGTTTTCCCCTTAGTTCAGAAAATCGTGATTTAATTAGCTGCTCAATTTTGTTTTGATGGTGTCTAAAAATACCAGAAATTCTAACAGGCACGCTGCACATGGCCAGACGGGCCGTGTGGTTCTGCACGGCTTCAGGAAACACTTGCCGTGCACTGTAGTATGAGAGCAGGCAGCCCCTCTTGTTTTGACGGGGACAGAGAGGGCAGGGCTTCCTTCGTCTGCTCCTCACATTCCTCTCGGAGCAGACTAAATCTCTCACAGCCATCTCACTTCGAGCCTTCATCTTCCCTTTTCACCACCGAGATGTGTTTTCTATCAGTTGGAGTGGGCTCCTGTGTAAATATAAAAGCCTTGAAAGTCCTTTGACCCCTTGAGCCTGTTCCATACTTTCCTTTGCAGGACATGAGGTACACGTCTGCACACAAAATGCTGAAGTTTCTGGGGGTTGTTTTTTCTTCATACAGCAGTGTTGACAAGGAAACTTAATGCTGAACCACAGCCATAATTAGCTTTTTGCTGTTTGGTACAGATTGCATATTTGCCTAAAGCACACTGTGTATATATCTTTCTTTCTCCATCAGCACTTTCAGACCATGCTGAAGACCAAGCTGAATGTGCTGACGCTGAGAAAGGAGCCGCTGCCCACGGTGATCTTCCACGAGCCCGAGGCCATTGAGCTCTGCTCTACCACACCGCATGCAAAGAGCAGGACCCACGCTGGATACAAGGTAGGGGGTCACATGAACCTAATAATCCTCAAATCCAGTCCTGAACACTAAATCTGTAATAGCATTATTAGAGCCTTAATCCAAATGTTTTTCCTTTTCTTTTTGGTCACAAGTTTAATTAACTTGCACCGTGGATTTCCCAGCACAGAGTTTTTAAAGTTTTAACTTTTCTGTCTGAGCCACATACTTGAGAAATATTGAATGTCTGTGTGGGCACACACATACGTGCGTCCTGGCATGAATGTGTCCCCCCCCTCCCGGCTCTACTAAGTGTTAGATGTAGGGTTTCTAACTGTGATCCAACTCACAGCCCATATTCTCTTTTCTCTGTCCTGAAAACAGAAAGCAAACAGGGCTACAGATTAAAATAGCAGCCAGGCTCTGTTATTACACACAACACTTCTAACCCACTAACTGTGTCTTTGTGTATTTGCCTCCCTTGTGCCGCAGCACTGTAAGCCTAACAAATAAACTGAAATCATCGTGGAAGGCAACTTCAAGTGGTGGTGGTGGGGCATTAGGGTTTTATTTTGCATGTCTGATGTTGTTTTTGGTCTCTAATGCTGTGTCATTAACAAGCATGTTGGAAACGGAGGTTTTTCTAACTTCGCTAAACTAAAACAAACCTTTCGTATCTGGCAGCTGACATTAAAGAACATTCCTGCCAAAAACAACCGACGTGGAACACACAGTCCCAGCTCTTGTTGATATTTGTATTTGTTGGATCAGCGTACAGAACAGCGAACATGAACACACGCAGACTCATGCAGATGCACTCGTACTAAATGCATATACGTCTGTGGGGAGAAAAACATCTCAAAAGCAGCTACGAGGGCCAAAAGTGCTGAGTCCTCTTTGGCACTTCCCAAAAGCTCCAGAAGTTGAAGTGAAAGTCAGTAAGAGGACCTTTGCTGGCAGAGCAGAGCAGTTTGGTCTAGCTAGAAGAGACACAAGTTACCCAGCAGCGTTTCCACTGGCTCATATTGAGGTACAGGTGGGAGAAGGCCTCTTATGTGACTCAACATCATATGCTAGGAAGTTAATAAAATCAAACCTAATGCTGTGGAATTTACATAACTTTTATCCAGTATCCAGTCATGCATGACTGGGGCTCTCTGGTAACCACCGGTTGCTTGGTAAAAATATTATCGAGCTGGTTGCCAAGCGGTTGCTAGCTGTTGCTTGGTGAAATTGGCAGCAAAGAAGGGGCTGGACCAAAACCCTTCTTACAGTTACTTTGTTTGCCTACAGCTTGCTGCAGTTAGCTGCATTTTGAATTAAAAACATGCTGTTGTGTCTGCAAACTCCTTTTGAATATGTTGGTCTAGATTGCATTCAACTTTTCAAGTTTCAAGTTACTGCTTGGTGGCTAGTTAGCAATTGTTTGCAAACAAATTGGCAACTTCAGTGCAAACTACAGGTGAACATGGCAAATTGCTAGAAACCAAATCAGTCATAAGGAAGTTTTGAGGGTGGCACCCTCTTTGTGACAGTGGTGGTGCTTTACAAAAGGCCGGAGGCAGAGCTGGAGATGGCAGAATTGAAGACGCAGATTTTCATTGGGAGTAAACGCTATGGATGGAATTACAAATGAGTACATCAGAGGGACAGATCAGGTTGGACAGTTTTGGACACAAAGTTAGAGAAGCAAGGCTGAGATTGCTGGGACATGTGCAGAGGAAGGACAGTGGATATGTTGGATAAAGGCAGGAGGAAAAGAGGAAGACCTCAGAGAAGATTCACGGATGTAGTGAAGAAGACATGCAGAGGGTTGTTGTGACAAATGCAGTGTCACAAGTTACTGAGTCATCAGGATACTGGTGTTTCGCGTGTTACAGTTAATTTCCACTCACTTATTGTTTGTAATTACCAGTACATACACACATAAATAATTTCCTTCATCTGTCTGTCTGAGACTTCTTCAGATGTGAGTCTGCCTCGCTGCCTGCATCTGTTGGCTTCCGTAACTTCCTGTCTGAGTCACTACCTGCCTGTCTGCTAATCTGTCAGCCCACCTCTGCTTTTTGGATTCCTTGCCATCCTTCCTGCAGAATATTATAGCATTTATTATCCCCACGGAGTGTTTTACGTTGCCTTCCGTGAACGTCTTATTTCACCCTCACTCTCTCCTCTCACATTCTCCGGCCGTGCACCCAATTTACAGACAGACAGGCAGGAAGGCTGGCTGAGGACTGCTGTTCCTCTGCCAAAGCTAGCAGCTAGCGAGCATGAAAGGCCACCTCTCATTGCCCCGCTTTCCCCGCCGCTGTCAAAGCGCTCCACTTCACATCCACTGACAACGTGTGCAATGTACTTTGCAGCCATGCCAGCTTCATCACCACACTTCATGGCAATTGTGAAATTACTCTGGAGTCCGCTTAAAAAAACAATATAATTTTGTTGTGTTTGAACTTAATTTGTTCTCTTCACCTAAGAGTAGAAAGTAGCTTTTGAGAGTTGCCTGGCCGGGACCCCGAGGAGTAGGGCTGAACGATTATGGAAAATAATCTAATTGCGATTTTTTGCCCCAATATTGCGATTGCGATGCGATATGCGATTATTTTTTAAGGTCTTTGTCTTCTGTATTATTAAACAAAGACAAGCAATACATCATATAGTATGGCCAATACTATATTACATTAATTTTAAACTGTTCTTTCCTGGAAGACAGACCTCTGTTATGATGACATGAGGTGATGCATGAATTGATGACTGACATTTTTATTTAACTTCTTCAATCACAACAGTATATTTGAACATACACAATAGTTTATTTTTAGCTTACAAACATCTGAGCATAAAGTGCTGGCAAGGAACCCTGGTGTAAACATTAAAATGAAAGTCAGTACAATGTGCAGATTGCAGAAATATACATAAACAAAATCAGTGGCTTTACCACACTCAGTTTTTCGACATCTGTGAACTACTAGACAGTCATTCAATTAAAAAATAATATTAAATAAATAAAACTAATAAATAAAAAATACACACATCTTACTGATCTCTGCAGTCAGTAACATTACACATAAAGTGCAAACATAATAGCAATTGTATAAACACAAATTGGACGGTCTAGCCTTCTGATTAGCGTCACCGCTGTCTCGGTGGAGTTTAATAAACTCGGCCGTCTGCTTCTTGCTATCTAAAATATAACCAGACACTGGTGTAAATTCTCGACTGTCTCATACTTCTGTTTAATAAGTTTTCTGTTTGACGTTTAGTCAGCTGTGTGAAAACCAAGGAGGAACCCACCCGGGGGATTAATAAAGTTTTATTTTATCTAATCTAATAACTTTAATCTCAGCCAAACCGATTTACTCACGAACAAACAAAACACTGAAAAAAGCCCAACAATAACATTTTTAGGTTGTCTAAGTGACTTATATATTACGTTTAACCCGAGCAGCGAAACTCCGCGGTGATCTGAAAATGATGTGCCGGGAGTTGTGCCGTTCTCGGCCGCATCAGTAACCCTCGAGCTCCCGGCTAGCTGTCGAGCTGGTGGGTAGCAGACGCCTCTGAAAACGTCGAAGCACTTTTGCAAATATGGGATATCTTGATGAACCGAGCAGATATTTGATGTTTACACAACTACTTTCTCGCCTGAAAATATGTTAAAAGTTTATTTTGTGACCCAGAAAGATTAGTATGAGTAATTTTAAAACTTAGTAGCGGCCGCCATTGTTGGAAACTGGAGTTTGGCTGGGCCGCGCTATGAATTCTGGGATATGGTAGTAATTTGGACAGCCTTCGGCGCGTCGCTGTGACGTAATCGGTCTACAAATGCGGCCTCAGGAGGATGCAGCCCATGAATTTGGACATGTCCAGAGTAATATCGCAGCCTTTGCGGTTAGAAAATTGCACTTGATCATGTCGCGATATTATCGCAAATGCGATATATCGTTCAGCCCTACCGAGGAGTCAAACTGGCTTTTAGAAAAAGTGGGATTTTGGATGTGGCTATGAGGCACGAGCGCACAAGTCTCCAATTCAGACCCACCTTACGTATTTAACAGCCCAGCAGTGAGACAGACAGTGTGCAGTCTGTATAAGTGTTAACGTGAATGTCAAATGAAGGCTAATTACCCATCATTCACTGCTTTAAATTATATTTGTCCTGAAGACAAGAAGAGCAGAGCAGGAAAAAAATGAATCTGGGAACCTCTGGGAAATTGAACACTATATCAACGAGCAAATTCATTCAGCTTATGTTAGCCTGTCTGTCCAAAGGCAACAAAATCCTGCTAACAATATATCTAAGGTTTGCAACTTACCATATTATATTTCATTTGTTGGGGGAAAAGTGCAGAAATGAGATGTTTTGGATTTGCTTCTGTAGTGCACCAAAAGGCACGGGGCATTCAGGCTCGCTGTAACACCGTAACATTGCTCTGTATTGACATCACTATGCTATGTTATCAGCTACTTCTGCTAGTCATAATTCCCCTCTGTCACTGACGTCATTCACGTCAGCAGCCCGTGCAATGCAGGCTGGTCCTACCATGCCTTTATCTAATCTGTTAGGCAGAGAGCCTTTTTGTCTGTCTCCATACTTGATATTCTGATGTCAGATTGTGCGCTGGATGCGCTGTCACTCCTCCTCCCAGAACAGAACATGCAGTGATGACATTTAAATCGTTTTTACCATGCAGTTGAGACGACTGGTGCTTCCAGCTGCCTGCGCTGTGGAATGTGCCAGCAGATTTGTATCAGCGTTTCTGGCATTTATGTGTATTTGTGTGTTCGTAGCTCGAAGCATCAGAATCACTGATGTGCAAACATTCCCGGGTTGTTTCATCCTCGTTTTAAAATTCAGCGATTGGTTTTCAGACCTCACTGAAAGGACAAGAGATGTTGATGAGAGCAGTATTCATGCTTCTGTTTAAAATTTAGCTTTACTCTGACCACCGAGAAACTGGAACTGTTGTAGAGAATAAGCTGAATTCACTCAAGTCCATGTCTTTATAAACTGCTAGTGGTGACAGTAGATGGTATAATTTGGCAATGAAATGAGAAGGTGCCAACATTTTATCACCATTTAATGAACATTACCTAAAACAACTATTAACTAAATGTGTGTGTGTATTTGCCAAGTTTCAAAGATCTTTCAATTTAGAGAAAGTGCTGTTTTGCTACTAGTTTAATTACTTTTAAGTTCTTTATTGTTGTTCAGTGAGAGAAAGCTAGTCTGTATTTGGGCTAACCAGTGCATTAAAGTCTGGTTCACTCTCCGAGGTGAAAACGTGGAGTACAACGGACACGCTGGTCCACTGTGTGGAAAAACCCCCCAAAACAACAGTGATTTGTACAAGGACCCATTGGAACACCTGCCAGTTTTTCCCATTTCAACCCCAGCCTATAAAGGATCAGTTACCTGTGTCACACACGTGACAGCCAGATCCAGGAAGTTAAAACTGTGATGACGCATGGCACATGTCCATAGTTATAACTATAGTCATAACTAACCCTGTACTTTTGTTACCACGTCTGGAATTACTGCTATTCTTATGCTACACACCGGCAAATAACTCACGAATTGCCGCTTTGTAACCATATATGTTTCGATCGTTACCAGTGAAAGCGCTTTGAAATCAGATTGTGCTTTTTGATAAACCCTGTATATTTCTTTATTTTAAATAAATAAAGAAATATAGACAAGCAGAATAAAGAATATTCTGCTTGTCGATTATTTTTATGTGAGCAGAAGTTAGTAAAGAATTGGGACAGAGGAGTTAAGTTATTCAGGCGTGTTACCTCTGCTAGCATCGCGACCAAATACTGTCTGTGGCCATGTTTTATTTTATTTGTTTCCCTGTGTCACCCACTTGATAGTCATTTAATGAAAGCAGGGAGGGAGCTTTTGTCATTTGCATACAATACTACACCCTTGGTTTTCAATGCATACAGCTACTGAGTACTGATCCAATACAAGTGTTACAGCTTCATCATCATCATTCATTATTTGAGGAGGAAACGGGTTATTCATGTGTCAGGTAATGACTTTTTTGCGAGTACTATTGTCAGTGTAGTTGTACATAGTTGAATGGTGAGAAGTATATGCGTACAGTTTAGATAAGTTCCACCTTGCTCCATCTTTGGACTATCGAGAGTCTTGTGCTGCAGTAGGCTGTACGTAAGTGAGAGTGAATGAAAAAGCTCCTTTCATTTACACCAAAGGGCTTCTGTCTTGGCACTGAACCAGTCAGAGTAATTTCTTTTTTTTCCTTTTTTTTTTGGGCTGATACATACCACATCATCTCCCAACACAAACAAGCAAAAAACACACAGCGCTTTGAATCGGGATAAAAAAAAGAAGCTGATCCATCTTCGCGTGCCGTGACTAGCACAGCCAGCTGGACTGTGCTGATTCAATACATTTAGAGGAATTTTAACAACCACTTCAGGAATGCTGAATTCGCAAGCAGTGGATTCCCAGTCTTGTTGGAGACACAGAGGCTTTACAGAGGGAGACACCTTCTACTGTCAACAGTTGCATAGTTGTGCAAAGCTAAAGGATATACAGTACCACTTTGGTGTCAGTAAATATCTTTATCATACTGATGTAAATATTTTGGGCCAGTACAGTACTGAATATTTGACAACAGTGTGTAACTGATATTATTTCCCTTAAATGCAAACCAATGTATGACTGCTGATGAAAACAAATGAAAGGACAAACCTGAACCTTTGAAAGAAGGAATGCTTTCGGGAACAATGGCATTCCATCTCTCAAGTAAAGATTAGACTTATACTTTATGTTGGTTCGGGACATTTTCCCTTCACAAGTGTTGTTTTTTCTGCAGTTCTTTTTCAAATTACCTGCTAGTTTTCTTTCATCCATAGATAATAGCAGGTATTTTGCTAACTCTTGGCAGCCAACATTCAAACACCACCGCCAGAAACAAATCTGAAATGTTTCCAGATAGCCGGTGATTGTGGCGTGAACAAAAACAATTACATTTTCATGCCGATATTCTATCTTTTATCATTTGGAAAAGATTGTAACATTTGGATGGAGCAAACTACAACCAGCTGGGTTCGTGGGGGGACTGTGTGTTTAGTCTGCACCACCTGTTTGCCCTTGGACCGGTTTCTGAGAAGGTGGCTTAAATGCAGAAATGACAAGCTCCAGAAGTGCTCCTGACCTGCCTTCACATCACAGTCTGTTCCCAAAGCTGATCCATCAAGACCAAACAGCTACTCTCAACAACCGCGTCTGTGTTCTGGTCTCAAACTCGCTTCCTTGTCCTCTCAGCTCCTTCCTCTTTCTTCCTCCATGGTCCCAAAGGGAACGTCTGTAGGGACAGGTATCTCTTTATCGAGTCCTCCCTCATCTTTCTCTCATACTACCCGCTCTTCTCTTTTCATCCTTTTAGATCCTTTCTCTAGTGAAGGCCGAACCGGCTGTGGCTCCAGCGGCACTAGCTCTACACCTTTCATCCACACAGACATGCGTGTGTGCTTACACACGAATAACGACTCACACTGAGATAGACAGGCGCAGACAGGATGTTCCCGTCTCTTCCCACCGGCTCACTTGCTGGGCTGCGGATGTTTTTTCAGTCCCCCTCTGTGTGTCCCTTGCTTTCTTCTACCCTTTTTTGCATTCACTCAGCTGTTATTAATAAACTTCTCTTTTCTGTCTTTGCATGTCTGTTTGTTCTTTACCCTACCACAGTTGTGGCTTTCATTGCATTGTTGTGCTTGGATCCACTGATTCATTCAAAATGGGAAATGTCAGAAACAGTTTGTGGTGCCGTGCTACACGATTTAATGTGTTTGCATGCATGTTCTCCGCAGTGCTCTATGATTTTAATTAGTAAGAGATGCTGAGTCCTTTGTAGTGTTGTAAACACAATAGGGTAACACCTACAGTTTTTATGCTCATTTTCCGATTTATTAAGTCTACCTCAACCAGTCCTCAGAAATTTCGCTCCATTGATGAGAATCACCCGTTCCACCACATCCCAAAGGTGCTCTGTTGGACTGATATCTGGTGACTGTGGAGGACATCTCTCCAGTGAACTCTGAGGGCGTGAGTGTTGTCCTCAGTGATAGGTGGCGCCACTTGGACAAAACCTCCACATCAGCGCTGGTATGGGAGGAGAAGAAGTCAACACTAGAAGCAGAGGAGTCTCAGACGGTTTTTTTTATAAAGTTCTGGAAAGAACAGCGATTGGCTTATTATGATGTATTCCGTTTCAAGTCAGAACTTCCGAGTTTCCTGTTGGAATTTTTCAACTGGAATGTTCCCTCAAGTCAGACATCCAGCTAGAAAAGCCCCATCAACTCCTGCGTAACAGTCCAGGCTGGCGATAGTGGACATAAGCAGTAGTACAACAGCAAAAATTGTAACAATATACTGTATTGATACAGCAAATAACCACTGCAAATTTTTTTGTGTGATGATGCTTTATGAATACAGGAGTACCAACTTTTGATATTAAATAAATTCAAATACTCTGAAGACGGGGTCTCATCTCATTCGTCACCATTCTGAGATAACATTGGTCGATTGTTATCTCGAATCAGCTCAACTGAAAAACAAAAAAACAGCTATTGTGCTAGTTTGCTAGAGATCCATGAATGGGTCAAACTTGCTATCGATCAAAACAAGTCTGACTTTACTGGAATGTGCTCAGCGTGCTAGCTCTGACTTCCAAGGCAAATGAAATGCAGTATTGGTTAGGACTGACCTTATGTTTCTTACTAGAATTTTTTGCTGTACCATTTTAGCTCTTTTTCTTTTGTCAGTTTAACACCTAGCTTACAAGCTAAATGGGGGTGTCCAAATTCATAGGCTGCATCCTCCTGAGGCCGCATTTGTAGTCCGATTACGTCACAGCAACGTGATGAAGGCTGTCCAAATTTGTAGACTCCTCCAAATGCAGCCGACAAATGTGCTCCTTTTCCCCAGATTTGAAGGATGGGTCGGGTATATCCTTTGTGGCCCACCATATCCCAGAATTCATAGCATGGCCCAGCCATGTCCAGTTTCCAACAATGGCAGCAGCTACTTACGGGGAGATCATGGCTCAAGAGTTGGCAGTTCGTCTTGTAATCGGAAGGTTGCTGGTTTGAGCTCCGACAGTCTCGGTCGTTGTGTCCTTGGGCAAGACACTTCACCCGTTGCCTACTGGTGGTGGTCAGAGGGCCCGGTGACGCCAGTGTCCGGCAGCCTCGCCTCTGTCAGTGCGTCCCAGGGCAGCTGTGGCTGCAATGTAGCTTGCCATCACTAGTGTGTGAATGTCGGTGTGAATGGGTGAATGACTGAATTTAGTGTAAAGCGCTTTGGGGTCCATGGGGACTAAGTAAAGCGCTATACAAATACAGGCCATTTTTACCATTTACTTACTCTTTCCAGGTCGCAAAATAAACTTTTAACGTACTTTCAGGCGAGAATGTAGCTGTGTAAACTTCAAATATCTGCCCGGTTTATCAAGATATAACATATTTGCAAAAGCGCTCCAACATTGTCTGTTACCCACCAGCTCGATAGCTAGCCGGGACGAGAACAGCAAACTCCCGGCAAACCCCCCGTGGTCTTTTGCTACTCAAGTTAAACATCATATATAAGTCACTTAGATAACTTAAAAATGTTATTGTTTGGCTTTTTTCAGTGTGTTATTTGTTCGTGAGTAAATCGGTTTGGGTGAGATTACAGCTGAATACACAGAAGTGTGAGATGATCGAGAATTTACGCCAGTGTCCTGTTATATTTTACATAGCAAGGAGCAGACGGCTGAGTTTATTAAACTCCACCAAGACAGCTGGTGAGACAAATCTGAAGGCTAGACTGTCCAATGTCACAGCTGCTCACTTCTGGCCTACCCGGCCTGTGGAGGACCCGGCCCATGTAGACCGCAAAGGCCGGGTCCTCAGGAGGATGCAGCCTATGAATTTGGACACCCCCATGTGCGCATTTGAGCAAAGCTAGCTGTTCCCCTGTTTTCAGTGTTTGAGTCATTCAAAGTTACCCATCTGGTGGCAGGAGCTTCAAGCATAAACTACAGACGTCTGAGTGGTGTCAGTCTAATTTAACTCTTTGACCTAATGTGGATTCTACCTCGAGTTTTTTTTTTACACTAGAAGCAGCCAAGCTAGCAGTGCTACCAGAAACTAGCCAACGAACACTCCAACTGCCTCAGATGATCATGAAGCCCATCGGTGCTGCCATTATCCTCACCATTCTTCGAACAAAGCTGGACTATAAAGTGACATCATATCTGCTGGTGCAAGTTGTTGCTGTGCACCTCTCGATTTAGATTTTTATGACCTCGCACGTTGCACCTTGAATGATAACAACAGAAGCACTGAGATTCAGCTATTTTGCAGAGGGAGACTTTCTGGGGAAAAGAATAAAAAAAATCTGCGATTTCTTTGTTTTTGGTTTTGCACTGATGTGCAAGATTTTGTCTCAGTGGCGCCACCTATGGTTCAGGAGAATACTGCAACAGGAACTCGAACCCTCTGCGCTAACATAAATGGTATGAAACTGTGCAAAGCAACGACTGGGGCTCTTGCAGTCTTGCAGGTGGCAGAAGGCATTTGAGATTCTCGCAGTGTACAGTAAGAGAAATGGAGAGTGAGAGAATAGAAAAGGACAATGGGTTAAACCAGAGTTGGTAATAGCAGCCACATGTCGGCACACATGCAAATGTTTAACCACGCTCC